>NC_134571.1:58886646-59186646 GCF_050947875.1 Dermacentor variabilis | reverse complement strand
GTGCTGCTTGAGCTCCCTGAGTGCGCTGTGCTCGATGTAGCCGCTCCTGCAAACGCATCACGTGACATCACGTCACAAAGTAGTTTTGCTCTTGTCACAAAGCGTGGAGGAATTGACTAGGAGGGAGCGTCACGTGACAATCTTGAAGCCTATAGTAAAAAATAAATATGGTGGAAAGGCTTACGGGGAAATAGGCCCTCGCTTCGTGATTGGCAAGCGGTAATTTCTAGTCGCCGATCGTGCGGAGAGTATACGTGAGAGAGCGAGCAGAGCGGGAAGCGGGTGGCGAGGGCCCATTGTAGCGAGGGGGTCATTACGAGCTACCACTAACAAAACAATGCATTCAAATGTGCGGTATTCACATAGGGCCTATTTCGCAATAGTCAACGCACAGATGGGCGCCCAAGAAAAGGAAGGGCGGCGCCACTGGAGGTTGCCTCGCCGAGGCTAGCTGCCTGATCTCATGCCTTCATGCTAGTTTTTTTTTCTTCTTCCATGTTACAAAGCAAGGCGTGGATGCATGCGTGTACAAGTGGAGAAGAAATGTGAGCAAGCCATGTTCACCAGACGCAAGTGCTGCAACTTGTGATCTGGGGATAATCAGGGGCCATTTTCTGAAACTTTCGGCGATTCTGAAACTTTCGGCGATACGCGTACCATCGCTTTGGCCATGCCTTCGCCATTGGCGCGCGCTGATTGGCTGTTTTAGCACAATCGGATCAGCTGATCGGCTGGTTGAGCACTACGTCACTTGATTTTTTTCAACCAGCCAATCAGCGCGCTCCTAACGGCGATAGTGTCGCCGAAGTGGATCGTTTCAGAATACGTCCCCAGGAAGCAGATTGTACTCACGCACAACCTCGGGAGGGAGAGTGATTGTGAAGAGGAAGAGGCGCTATTTTCTGCAACCCTTTAGGGAGCATCACTCAGCGCCTTGGGGAAGGGAGGAGGGGGTATAAAGAAGAAAGAAGAGGGTGACGGTCGAGGCGTTCACAGAGCCCTTGGCTGTCAGCAGTAGCCAGGCCGCGCATTCACGAGTTACATGATGCTGACTTTCGTGATCCTACATACGTACCCCCTCGGGATGGCTCTCGATCAAAAATGTAGGGACGATAGCTGACCGGCAGTGTCAGCACGTTTTGACGAGCGGCCGATCCCTCTAAACGCAATACCTTGAGATTGTGTTTCTCAGTTTCTCAGTAAGGGCTCTTATATAAAAACAACGGACGCAAAATTCACAAACGCCCATATATTGAGCACTGCTTACAATATATCCCGTACAGGGCGTGGCCACACCCTGTACAGATTATCTTGGAAGCAGAATCCGGATTCTGCGGTACAGTGCTAGATTTTTGGATACACTCGAACCAATTTCTAAAACCACCACTGTGTCTAAAACTCAGACAACTCAAGATACCTGAGAACTTAAAAACAGTACACGTAAACCTGGATGTTCGTTAGCCGACCGAGCGTAGAATTAGAATTCCATACGAGTATACAGCCGTCGGACTGGGAGCTGAAAAAGAAGACCACGCAGTGCACACGGACAACGCTCGACTTGCACTTCGTGCTTCTTTAATTGTCTCTCTTTCCAGTCTGCTGGCCGTACTTCTATAGAATCAGGCACTGACTATTCCAGCTTCAAATTGCTTTGAAGGGGCCCTGAACCACTTTTTACGGAAGCCGATAATTGCATTTGAAGTTAAATGAGACTGCTGGAGAAATAATTTGCCACAAGACGTACTTCTGTGCGTTCTGCATAAGCAGAGTTATTAGCAATCAAACATCGCGTTTCGCGGTGCTTCCGCTCCTTCTTCAATGACTTGCACTGCATGCAAAGGCTACGGCGGAATGTCGTGCGCCCACAACGTTCCGCCTGCTGAACATCACCGTGGTGCGCAGTTCAAATTTGATTTTGGATGTTGACGTATATAGACGCCACTATTTCCGATGTTGGCGCCTACGACGCGCCAAACGCGGTTGTCCTTAAGCCCAGACCACACGTACGCTTGCGACGCGCGCAAGCTCGCGTTCACGCACCAACGCATGCGCAGTCGGTGCGGCATGCCTCTACGCGTCGAAACGCGGCGTCACCTCGGGGAACAGCTCCTTTCTGTTATCGCGCGCTTGGGGTTGCCTCGCGTCGGCGCGCCTGGCTACGCAGCTACGGCGCGGAACGTTCAACTCTCAATGAAGCAGATTTATATCATGCAAGAAAGTGGTTCCTCTTTCCTTTTTGCGCTGATCTAACAGCTATAAAAATAGAACAATTACGTTTATAAATATCGAAGCATTTTGAAACACTGCCGATAACAAAGTACAAAGCGGCGTCTGTGAGTGAGCCCAGTGAGCGCGCGCTGTCGCGCGTCTTTGTGGGCATAGAGTTTCCTGTTTTGTAGGAAACTCTATGTTTGTGGGTGCAAACCGCCATAACTCGCGAGGCGCGGCAAGCGCTAGGCGCGCGGACGTGAGCTTGGGCGCGTCCGCGAGCGTACGTGTGGTCTCGGGTTTAGGGAGCCGCAGTGCGCTCAGCGTCGCAGCACCCCGGGGCGGCCGCGGTATCTATGCTACATAGCATGGCGCAGCTGCATGCAACTGCACTGCGTACGTCAGCGTTTGCTTTGTGCACGGCTGGGCTTGTGTTCCCGCTCGCGCTCATATGCTCCAGTCTGGCCGTGGTGCGGACCGGCTTTGTCCTGCACCAGCTTGACTGACGGATAGTAGCCACATAAAACTTGCGCATGTTGAAGCGCTATCAATATATAGCTGAACACTAAACGAAATCTACCAAGGCGTCTAACCAGGAGCGGCCAGGTGGGAGCGAGCGCTGGCAAGCGTGCCTGTGGTCGGATTAAGTTCGCGTGGTTCGGGGCTAGTTGGGTGTTCTAAACAAGTCGAAATTAGCGAGACCCAATGACTACGACACCAACAATTCCTACGCGGGCAACCGCGGCCCAGCGTGAGCGGACGATAATCAACTTCTTCCGGAAGTACGTAATTCTTATCGAAATTCGAAAGAATATTTTCGCTCACTTCAACCTGTTCATTAAACTGCGTCAATACATACACACAGCGACAGTATATGAAGACGCGCACTGATCCAAACACCCTTCTTGACTGAGGACGTTATAGTTTCGTCTCACTCTCTCTTCTTGATTGGCGTCAGCTATTGGCCAATAGCAGCCGCGTATGGGAATATGCTATAGTACAAAATAAAGCGTCTAGAGAAGAGTGAGCAGCAGGCATCTGTTGAACAGAGAGCGTTTGAGAGTAAGGTGACTTCGCGCTCCGCTTGCGGGCTCCACGCGCCGCGCACGACTGCAAAATTTGGCTGAGATGCTCACAGCAGCGTATGCTATCCGCGGAGTGTGTCTTTTCACCAAGCCCGAGGGGTGGTCCAGTGCCCCTTCAGAGGGTAAAAAGCGCAGCTGCGTTTTCGGAAGTCGACCGGCTTGTGCGAGCGTTATAGTGGCGTCCGGTGGGCGTGCATGCTCCGTACACCCCGTCCCGCTCGCTTGCCACTTTGTATCTCGCCTCTATCCCTCCACCAAAGCCAGACAACACGCTGTTTTTCTGTTCCAATGAGGCTTGTACGTCTCCCTTCCTTTCTCGAGAGCTCAAGTGAGAACCGTATTCTATTCTTTAATAAACAGACGGGTACTTGAGTAATTCCGGTTTTACCCTCTGCAATTGCCCGTTGACTTAAGCGTATAACTCGAAGAGTGCGAGTTGCATTATGTAGGATGGAAATATTAAGGACCCTCCAGCTTCGCACTAATATTGCTGCGTGGTTAAAACGCTGTTCGATAAATTTTACACGGAAACGCACAAGGAAGCTAGCTACATACATGAGCTCTATGCACGGTGCGTATTTCTTGTGTTGAGGGCGTAAATAACGTATACATGTAGTTGAATAAAAATCACCACCCAAGCGCTCCGTACAGATGGTTAACCAGCGAAGCTGAAACATGCGGCCCCGGAGTTTATCACTGGGTTAATCCCAACGGTTCATTAAACGACGGCTTGGTAGACTGCCGGATGCTCGCTACACAGTTGCTGCTTGCGTTCGCCTGCACGAGCCTGTCCTTGTGCCCGGGCTGCAGCATCGGTACGGCGTTGACGAGCTCGTTCCCGGTTCTGCTCGCGGCATTGCTGATCGAAAGCTGCCTGCTCCTCAGGAGTACGTATGACTCGTGGCCTACCCATTTCGGAGCCTGAGAGAAACTGCCGCGCGCGCTCGGCTGCGACGGAGAGCAACGACGTCACTACTGGCGCAGCCAATCGCGCGCCTCTCCTTCTATTCATGTTTTGGTGTCCTCTCCTGAGAGACAATTACTGAGCTGCACTTCACCCCAATTTTTGCTCCTTCAAAACAAGAATCTCTATCTCTCTCTCTATTTATGTTTTTGCGCATGCGCATGGGTTTGCGCCGGAGGAGTTTTAGGCGTACAGGAGACAGACGAATCAGCTAGCCATATACAGCTTCGCTGTAAAACAAACTTAGTTTTCCTGGCAAACTCAGGTGCCAACATCGAACCTGATACCGAAAGTTTTCTGGGATCACAAATACGTTGCTGCCACAGTGCGGATAAGATGGTCCATATGTACCTCTGCTGGATGGTGGCCTTCCGCGTCTGCGCCGTGCTGACGTACATGACGGTGTGCGGAACCAGCTTGGGGCCTACCAGTTTGACGTACGCCCCGCGGTTGCTGCCGATGTCGTAGTAGTTGGATGCCGAGAAGATGGTCAGCACCTGCAGACAAGTTTGCGCTCTTCTTAGCCCATATTCCTGTAGAGACTTGCTGAACGGCAGCGCTCACACACCCACGCGCACACACATATACAAAAGAAGGAAAGAAAAAGAAAGAAAATAAAAGGAAAAGAAACGACAAAAAAACGAAAAACGAACCATGCCTGATTTTCCTATTTCTCTCTCTTTCTTTTTTTTTTTTTGCATTGTAAACAGGCGCTTCAACGAAGAGATTTCGAACACATTAAGCGTTTTCGCCTTCCAAGATTTACAGCAGCGTCAGTGTGCGATAATCGCCGTATAGATTAAATGTCGCTTACTTTATAATTTTTTATTTATGTTAATGAACATATTTAGTTATTTTGCTTAAGTATATATCATGTTAAGGCACACTTTAAATGGCAAAATAAATCTGGTCGGTGCCGAAGGCACTTTGTATAGAAATTCTCAAATTGTCACGAATTACAATGTATGCGGCCCTAAATGTGCCCCGAAATTAATTGGTGCTTTGCAAAGCACTGCGCTCGAACTCCACATTGCTTTTTAAAGCGAAGCTTTAAAAATCGAAGCGGTTGAAGCCTGCGCAACCCTCAATGATACGTTGATATTCTGCCGATAATCATAGCTAAGCGTAGTCACCGAAGATAAACGTTCCTTTGCCACTGGATGAAAAAAAAAAGTATGCGCGCGTGGGCTATGCGGAAATAAGCTAATCGAGTTTACCTTTAGATTTTTGATACGCACAACAAGATTCTTGCGCGAACGTTCACTAACGCGAATCGTTGTTATCCTTGTAGCTCCTTCATTCCACTCCCGCGAATTCCGGGAATGTACTCTCCATTGACCGCTTTTGAGGATATCAATTTCTGTGCAAATTCATTAATTGGACAAACCAATAGACGGGACATTCGTCTCTCGAAATATACGTAATGTTGAATGCTACACCACGAAAAGCCGAAAGCATTTTTGAAAGTATAATCAATAATAATTCAGCCTTTGTGATGCGACAAGGAAGAAATTACAAAAGTTGCCGAAGACCTGAAAGCAAGAGAAAGTGAAGAGAGAAAAAAAAATGGATTTAAGGACAAAGATGCGGGACTGGCAGAAGAAGTGGGTCACATGACTGAATAGTTCTAGAATTATGTTTGTATCGAGCAGGACATGTGGTAAGATTTATATGGAGAAGCGCAACCTTTGCGGCTGCAAGGAACGCTACAGACATTATGCGTATATTACGTGTTCTGCTGCTAAGGCGAAGCACTTTTTCTTGTTGTGGCGCGTAACTCTCTGCGTTCTGTTTTCTTTTTTTCTCGACTTGATCATAATAATAACGGTCGCTGTCGCCTCAAGATTAATGTATGCAAGCACATATATGCACGAAACGCGCATCAATGCAGTGGACGCAAATCGATCGATTCAACCCAGAGAACGCACGATTTCCCGGAACGCATCTCACACTGCCACTGCGCCGTGACGCTGAAAGCCCGGCCGCGTCCCGGTGTGACAGAAGTGTCGTGTGTAGTGTCAATATATGCAACGTTACGGATGGATTCTTGTTTGGTACAAAAAATATTCTGCAATATTTTTTTAAAATTTTATTATTTTTACTTTTCTTGTGTGTGTCTGAGCGCATTGCCCGAGGACTACATTTCTCAGCCGTGCCACTCTTAACTTTTCATGATAAAATGAAGGTTGCGCGAAGCGCAAGGACAGAGAAGTAGCACAGACACCCACAAGGCGCTTTCTCTCGACTTTTTACAGTGAAGCTCTATACGGGTTGCCGATTCGTCCGTCCGTCCATCCGTCCATCCGTCCGTGTGTCGCCAGTACACCGAAAACTCATCCGGCGGTCGCTCTGAATTTATCATTTTATCGAACAAATGTTATGACGCATGACCTTATTGGCCATATAGAAAACGTGGGATGGCGGCGCCCCTTCGCTCTCATTGGAGGGTCGAAACGCGCATATATATATATATATATATATATATATATATATATATATATAATAAAACGCAACAGCGTACCCACAAATCGTCGATTTGAGCTTCGACATAGCCCGCCCCGACGGCAAATGGATTGTATCCTTCCTGTTGGAACGGTTTGGAATTGAGTGCTACGCGGACGTCAATGTGCCGACCACGCGTCACCGGTCGTGTATAGATTTAACCTTTGTCAAGAACCAGTCTAGCATAGCAGTACAGCCTATCGCGGTGTACCAAGCGACCACAAATCCTGTGGTAAAGAATGAGACAAAGTAAAGGTGATAACAACCGCGAAGTTATGTGTGTTTATTTAATCAATGTAGCAATTCTATAGCAATCAATGTAAATCAGTATAGTTGTCAATATAGTAATCCCAATACAGCTTCGCTGGTTATCCTTCTTTACAGAGGGGAAGGGTACTAGATTATATTTTTCGCTTTTCGCTCACGTGACGCTATACTGGTTTCCCTTTCTTTCGTCGTGGAGGATTTATCACTGATGAAGTTAGAAGAGCCAGCTCTTCAATGGCATGTTCTTTCAGACTTTCATCACTCAACAACCATCAAGAGCCACAGGAGACAATGAGACTGCTCAGTACAGGAAAGTTACCCTATATTTTCTGAAAAAATAACATAAGGAGCCTTTGCGTTAGCAAGGACAGAGACAGCCCCCCAGCGTGCCTTGGTTCTCTCGCTCTCTTCCTCACATTTTTTTTTTAACCTAACGGCAACGGACAAGATGTTGAGTGTAGAGCCTAGTAACATCGCGCGCTGCATTCTTCGACAGTATGGTCACGTGGGGCAACGACGAAACTCGACAAAGGGCCTGCTGACGAAGAGTCTCTTTTGGGCCGAATTCGTTGCTGATGAGCGAACAAAGAACCCTGAGACTACGGTACAGAATAACGCACTCCCGCCAACCGGGATCAGACACCCAGTCATGCGGAGATGTCGGCGTCGCCGAGCTGTCGAGTCGTTGGTGGACGAAGGGTACATTTTCCTTCGAGCTTTCTGCGGCACGTTTAAGGGAGCCCGATGATATAGCGCACAAGCGTGCGCCAATTCTGCGTGACAATAAAACGTGGCCGGCACAGAGAAAGCTTTGGACTCGTAAGAAGCGTATTTAGCAGGCTAAAATTGCCAGCCTAACCCACGCCACATTGATTGCCCGGCACCTGACCGCCCTCACGTGCGCGCTGATTTGCCAACGTAAGATCTGATGTTATGCAAAAAAAAAAAAAACACACAGAGGAAACTTTTAGAAATCTGTTTCATCTTTTAGGACGTGTGCCCCGTCATTTTGGCCTATGTTTCTTTTCACTATAACAGTGCGTGTCCGTGCTGTCGTGTCAGTAAAACTTGCGTGCTCGCAGAGTTGCTAAAGAAATTACCTCATTTAAAAGGGGTGTACACTCTAATGCTACATACTAAGAGCCACATTAAGTTGCATTCTTTCGGATATTACATAATATAAGATCGTCCACATGCCAAATGCTTCGTTTCTTTGCACATACGCATGCGCGCTTGCGCGCGTGTGCGTGCGTGTTCGTGTTTGTGTGCGTGTTTGCGGGTGCGGGCGCGTGTTTTTTGCCTCCGCGTGCGTATGCTACATTGAGAGAACACGGACGACACACCCTACCGGCCTTTCGCGAGGTGAATGGCTACTGAAAGGAACGCGGGCGCAGCTGAACTGGCAAAACCCGTCGCCGTCAAAGAAGTACTATACGCACGTTACACGGCGTCTCCTGCACTCTCTTCCCGTCTCCATCACATTCAACTGCGCGAGTCTTCGAGAGCCCGCACTGCTCACGCGTTCCTCGGAGAATTCTGCGTCACCCAGTTAAAGCTCAGCGCTCACGAAACGGCGTACGCGCCCTTAAAAGCCGAATGAAGCCACACAAGTGTCTCGCGATGCTCAAGGCAGCCAGGGAACGGGTGTGCCCCGATGCGCAGAGAATTCCAAGGGCATGCATCACTAAAACCGTGCACCGCTACGTTTCGCAGAGCAGGAAACAGCCGTTCGAGAGTGAAGTGCTCTGAACGCTGAATGCCAGGGCATTGTTTGCGCGCCAGGCGATCGAGATAGCTCATGATGAGCCAGCAAAGGCGACTGCTGCTCGCGAACCTTTGCTGCATTCACGGTGAGGTTAGACTCGAGAATTAATCTGATTGGCTGACGTCAGCTCGTTAGCTTCGAGCACACTGCACCATATTAGCAGTTTTAATGCGACGCAGTATTAAAAAGAAAGTGAGAAGGGAGAAACGGGATCACTTAATGAAAGAAGTAAAAGGATAACGAGGGAAGGCGACGCAGGGGATGGAAGGTGGTTGGCGCGCCTTTTTTCGACTGAAAAGCGTAAACATCTGCTCGCTCACTGCTGTAATTGGCGGGAAAGCGCGCGCGCCGCTCGACGGAAAAGTGCGCTGGCTCGCACTTTACTGAAAAGAAATGCGCTCCTCCGTCGCGCCGATTACGTGCGGCGCGAGTGAAGTATCGGCCTTGCCGAGTCTGCGGGAAAAGAGAAGGGACGGGAACCTTCCCGCTGCACGCAACAAAAACAGGGACCAGCGGTGAAGAAAGTAAGCTTGTGCGTTACTCGAGTCAGAAGTCCGAAGGAAGCGAGAGCTGGTTCTTAATAATAATAATATTTGGGGTTTTACGTGCCAAAACCACTTTCTGATTATGAGGCACGCCGTAGTGGAGGACTCCGGAAATTTTGACCACCTGGGGTTCTTTAACGTGCACCTAAATCTAAGCACACGGGTGTTTTCGCATTTCGCCCCCATCGAAATGCGGCCGCCGTGGCCGGGATTCGATCCCGCGACCTCGTGTTCAGCAGCCGAACACCATAGCCACTGAGCAACCACGGCGGGTAGAGCTGGTTCTTGCGCACGATAGTTTCGTATTCAGTCACGGCATGCCGTTTTTTAAAATATTGACATGAAATGCATGGAGTTGTTGGTTCCATTTAGTTGTGCCGACTACGCCTTATCGCGTGGGTAAAAGGAAAGTATAGCCTCTAAGGACTACGCGGAACTCTCAGCACAGTCACAGCGAATTTATGCGCGAGAAACTGTGCTTGAAGAAAGGGCAACAGATTGTTTCTAGTTGTGCGAGTAGTCTAGGCGAAGAAGGGCATCGGAAGAAATTCGAGAATGCTGAACTTCCATTGCCCGGCATGTCGGACCATCGAGAGGTTTCGAATGCGTCTGCACGTTGAGGCAGGCGCACGTTTAAAGCTGACTTTCCAGCAATAAGACAGTGTGTGAGGGGAAGCCAACTTGCCTATTTTTTTTTGACGTTGCCAAGACGGTCGGCAGTACATTGGAGGCATTACGCGTGCTCCTAACTGGGAACTGTAAGTGATAAATGAGCAACCAATATCAAAGAAACATCAGCCAATAGATAAGCAGTAGTTTGTGAAGTCGTGAAGATGCGATGACGCTACCGTCAGTTGCAGAGAAGGCAAAACGGATTCCGACGAGTTCCAATTGCGTGAATATTCTAAAGGCACAGTAATGATATTTGGGAATAATTTTCGAAAGCTTTTTAACAAAGCTGACTATATGGCAAGTTTTAAACACACACACACACACACACACACACACACACACACACACACACACACACACACACATATATATATATATATATATATATATATATATATATATATATATATATATATATATATATATATATATATATATATATGCAAGTATAGTAGATACAATGAAATATAGATGTCCCTTTGGACTAGTCCTGGCCTTTTTACTCGCAGTATGGGCAAACATGCAGGCTTATTATAGGCCCTTCCATTTCGAATTGCAGGTTGCGGAGCGAAAAGGGGGCGAGGAGGAGGGGGAGGCTGCTGAACTATAAGCTTATTGTACCACCTGGCACACACACGCATTGAAGTAATCGAATACTTCACGAAGCTCCGTGCAGCGCATGTTCAAGCACTCTCGTTACAAGTGTAGCCTAGTCCTGCAGCGCCGATACGCTCTATTTGTCAAAATAGAGTGTATCGAGGACATGGCAGGTAGAGTGAACTGATGCAGTGAACTAAGGCCAGCGTGACTGTTGTCTGAAGTTACATAGGAGGCGAATCTCAGGGATATCAGAAGCAATACAATGGTTGTCACAGATTATCTAAGTGCAGCTGCAGTCGTGTAGAGTTGCTACCGAAGTAATAACGTGGGAACGCTGCGGCATGGCGTACGAAGTTCCTAAAGGCTGGTGTCCCTTTAAGTTAGGTGCGTGTAGGATGTCTACAGTCGGGCACTCAAGTCTGTTGCCTTCAGGTACTGAAAAAGTGCTCGAATGGCTTTATGTAAGGCCAGGCTCCAAAGACCTCTGCTTCTGTGAATCGCCTGTCGTCTCGTCTATTCAAGGCACACTGGAGAGCCTGACGTTGGTTATCGAAGCGAGAATAGTGGCACAGAAGATGACTGATGGTCTCTTCACACTTGCACTTAGCGTACATCGGTGAGTCTGCCATTCCAAAACGATAGTTGTAGGAGTTAGACACAGCAGTGTTGCGTCATGTCGTGAAAGGTTTGCTGGTAATTTCGGTTTCAGTGATGGATGGAGGTTGTATAAATGACAATTAGAGGTCTGTGGAGTATGTCAGTAACTGAACGTGATGGTACGAGTGAGACTGAGAGGCTTTCTTGCGGCGTCTACTCTCGATAAAGGTATAAGGAGTGTCGGTGCTCCAACCTGGATACGTCGGGCAGCGTCGTCGGAAAGGTGATTACCAACGATGCCACAATGTCCCGGAAATCACTGAAAAATTATGCCAGTTCCTCGTTCAGAAGCTCAGGGCCATTCGCTTCGTGCGAGCAGATATTAGCGAGCAACGTTACTGCTAACGAGAAAGTTCAGTATGTCTCTACAATGAGCACAACCTCATTACAGAAAAGCCAGCCAGAGAGGCTCGAGACCTGTTTCCCTGGACAACCTACATTTTTTCTCCCGACATTTGGTGGAGTTGTTCATTCAACGTGTATAACAAGACGATCAGCATTCGTACGAGTTTAATAGCCTACAAAAAAAAAATTTCTTCAGTTAGAAAAATGTCCTTCAATTTGGCTGTCTCACGCGCGCGCCCTACGTGCACTTTTTATCGCTTCCAGGAGATGTGCGGCGGAAGCTGTCCGTTAAAGCGTTGGCCAACGAGGACGCCCCCCTTCAGCCATTTTCGCTCTGGCTCCCCGGGCGCACATTTGGCGCCAACGTTTCTGCGGGCGTCACGCAGAGGCGCGCTAAGCGTCCGTCTCTGCCTGGCTGCTGCAAGTTTAAAAGCCACTGCCCAACGAGGCAGACGCTGCCTCGGAAAGCCGAAGTGGCGCGGCGTGCTCGGTTCTCTTGCTGCACGCGCGCTATTTAATACTTTTGCTTCTATTTCCCACAACGCAGGCGTTGCGATGTGTAGCCGAATAGCTGTTTAGAACGTGGCCCACGAATGTGTGTTTGTCGTTCTACCAAATGGGCTCGCAATGGTAACACGCGCACGGTAGACGCTTCATTAAATACAACAGCGCGCACAGACCAACCGTGCACCGCGGCTCTTCAAACCGATGCTGTAAGCTTGTTTTCTAGCACCACACGGGCGTGAGCTTTAACGATGCTGGTCGCGTGTCTCCTTCGTTATTGAGAACGGAGGCCTATGCGTGCGACTAACGAAGTGCCAGTATTCTCTGAAATATTATAATTTGCCGCCTTTCTAAGAGGAGAGGCTGCAGCCTGGCGAGAACGAATTAATTCTGTAACGCTCCGTCGTCAAAGACGTTCATCAGCTGGGCGCCGTCTGAGAAAGTAGAGCTCTTTTGCTTCAATTTTATTTAGTACGGGCTGCACCCTGCGGCGTACGGTAGTCAACACGTAAATAAAACGGCGCAGGCCCTTTTCGTACAGGTATTGCCGGAGAACGTTCGTGAAAACTAACTTTGCGGGTGATTCATCACGGCGAGGCAGACACGCATATACTCGGCGAGCTGTCATGCACACACGCCGAGCATAAGACTGCGTGAAGATGCAGAATGAACCTCTTTTGGTTTTGGCACGCGCCCACCACACTTCACAATTTCTTTGGATCAGTTTGCGAATGAAAAATATATAGTCACTGTATTCTGCCGGTACTAAACTATCGGGAGCACCAAGCTATACTCGAAGGAGAAGAAAGAAATCTGAAGGTGGGTCAAGGACCACCCAACGATCGATTTAAAGGAAATTATTAAGCGTAACGTTAAGAGACGGGAAGACAACAGCACAGATAACAGAGAAAGCGCGGGTAGTCGTTATTGTAGCGAGGCTTTTCGTTTAACCTGGTAAATAATTATTAAAAGAAAGTGTTTTCATTCACATTACAGGAACACCGCTGAGTATTACAATCAAGTAAATAAAGGCCGAACTGCACCTTGTTACAGATTTGAAAGTATTTTCGCCTATTTGAGTGTGGGTCCTGGGCGTCGGGGTGGGGGGGGGGGGGGAGGGTGTAAGAAACTTTCTCGCAGTTAATATCTTTGAAACCTAATTAGTTTATTCGTTCTTTCCTTTAAAATGCACTGTAGTCCCACTTCGCTGATAAGCATTTATTTATTACACATCCCCCTCCGCTGTACCCCTCCCCTTTTTTTGTGCGTGTGGGTGCGTGTGAAAAAAGCTGTGATATCACGGCGAGCTGTTTTGGGAACCGAAAGATGGTGTCGCCACCAATCTTTCGTATTTCACGTCCTTTGCAGGCTTACCAGTCTTCTAGTCACGGTAACAGTGGTGGTTTATCCGCAGATGCATAGCCTACTAGTACAGCTTAGTGTTTCGCTTCACTATTCGTTTAAGAATGCTAATTTGGACTTTGACATGATTTTAACTGGGCCATGTCGTGTAATACGCAGAAAGAACTGCGAAATGCGAAAACACCCTTGTAATGATATTTAGATGCACGTTAAAGAACCCCAGGTGGTCCAGATTTCCGGAGTCCCCTACTACGGCGTGCCTCATAATCAGATCGTGCTCTTGGCACGTAAAAACACCATAACTTAATTGAAATTTAGTTCGGGATTACACAGCGAAGGCTTGCATTAAAGTGCGTTCCATATTGTTTTGATATTTAACAGCGCACGAAAACGAGGACGAATAGAAAGAGCGACATGCACCACAAACGCTAGGTGACTCGCAGCTGCTAATTTGAGTCGCTGAGTTGCGAGTCCGCGCAGGTGGGTGTGTGCCGTTCTTTCTATGCGTCCTCGTGTTTGTGCGCTGTTATAGATCAAAATGAAGAAGTAACCAATTCGCCCAAATTGCAGTTCTATATTATAGTGTTTTTTTTTCTTCTTGACAAGAGTAGGTGTAAAACATGCCTGTAAATTATCATAGTTGGCTGAACTCAGAACTTGAAGCTTAGAAAAAAGTGGGTCATGATGGAAGTGAAGTGACCGGTGCTGTTGGCCATCGGACGCTCGCGAAATGTGAGGTAAAAGCAACAGCCTACTTTCTAAGCGAGAAGCTGCACTCCATGGACTTAAGCTTCGTACCCACCGCTGTCGGCACGCGCAAATAGACGGCACGCGTAAAAAAGAAAGAAAGGAAGAAAGAAAGAAAGAAAGAAAGAAAGAAAGAAAGAAAGAAAGAAAGAAGGAAAGAAAGAACGAAGACCTAAATTACTGGTCTTCAATGACGAGGTGCATGCATAGAACTTGTCGCGCAGTCCTCTCTTCTGCCTCCTTATATACTTTGCCAAATCAAGCGCGACTAGGCACAGTGGGGCACGTGGTAACAGGGACGTCGCAATTTGCCATCTGATTCTTCTACTATACGCGCATAACTTGTCCGGATCATGTCCCTCCGGAAAAAAAAGAAGAAATAAAAACGCGCCGAATTTACCAATTTCAATCTATTCGAGTGCGTGTCAGGAAATACTGAGCGCAGCGTGTTCGAAAAAAAAACAAACAAAAAACACAGCACTGGTCTACCACCTTAGTGCAGACACAAACGAGGACGACGAAGCAGGGCACTGGTGAGATTAATTTTAACTCTGGGTATGTACACGGGTGCCCGCCCGCTGAGAGACGAAGGGAATGCGCTCTTTCCGGTCCTGTTTCTTATTCTTGTAGGTGCGCTTTCCTTTTTCCATATAAGCGAGACACTTTCAATCTTTTCAAAGTTTCAGGTTCTGCCAGCGAGCGGAGCGAGCGACTAAAATATATGTGCGGCCCAGGAAGGAGATGCGTATACTTTTCGCGGCCAGCGAAATCACCACCACTTTTTCGCTCTCGCTCGCTCGCGATTCTGAACGACGAGGAGTTCGTAATTACGGTGGCAAACGCGCCGGTTATAAATACGCGGAAGGGGATGAATCAACCGCTGAGCGGCCGTAAAACAGGACCGCCTCCGCCGCTGCTGCCACTGTCTCTACATCGCCGCGGCGCAGGGTCACGTTTTCCCAGATGCACAGACTTAACTGCATCTTCGCTCGGGCATGCGGTGCGCGCACTCTTCGCGCGAGCTCAGACGTAAAATCGCACGCGGTGATGTGTAGACGGCGGAACTGTGACACGCTTCGAGCACCAAGTTAATTAACGCCCGGCAGGCCACCCAGGGTTCCCATCCCGCAAGGCGCCGAGTCATGTGAGCGCCAAATTTAGTACTAAGCTAACAGGGACGAAGAATTAGTCGAAAAGCAAATTTCTGGTGGGCGCGCGCGTGTTTGGAATGGGAGAGGCCGAATATTTCGGGCCGTGTCTTCGCACAAATATATAATCAGCGGCGGGAGACCCGGAGAGATACGGTGGTGGGAAGGAACGGGACGGCGCCTCGGTGTGCAGCACACGCGTTGGACAAGCGGGGAAACGGGAAAGGAAAACAACGAGGGGGAAAACGTCGCAGTCACCATAATGAACGGAGACGTGCGATTTATTCGAGTGCCCTAATTGGCCGAGAGCACTCCATGTTATTGTAGAGCAGAACAACACGACAGCTTTGAACATCGCCACTGCATTAGAAGCTCTACAGGGCATAATGCAGCGTGGAGAATCACTTAAAGCAGCACGCCAAAAAAAAAAAAAGAAAAAAAAAAAGGTTGTACTCGAAACCGAAAACGTTCTAACGCACCCCCTCCTCCTGACGACAATGTGATGACGTTGATATGCTGTCCTGTGTGCCACGTGATAGATAGATAGATAGATAGATAGATAGATAGATAGATAGATAGATAGATAGATAGATAGATAGAAAGAAAGAAAGAAAGAAAGAGAGAGATAGATAGATAGATAGATAGATAGATAGATAGATAGATAGATAGATAGATAGAGAGAGAGAGAGAGAGAGAGAGAGAGAGAGAGAGAGAGAGAGAGAGAGAGAGAGAGAGAGAGAGAGAGAGAGAGAGATGTGCAGGGAGTTCAACTCATACGCAGTCCGTCATGCTACATTACGCAGAAAAAAGGAGTTTCAGGGATGAAACGAATGAAAGGATGACATAAGCGCCTCTTACTATGCCCCCGTTATGTCCCCTGGACTGAATACCCATCACGGAGACCGACAAAGGCGCTCAGACCGTGCTCAGACAGAGCTTAGAGAGCGACACGTCCATATTGCTGCAGTTTCCTGAGGTCGACAGACATGAAGTCTTGATAAGCAGCTCCAGAAGCGCGCGCCCTAGGCGTGGCGCATGGAACAAACTTTTACGAAGAAACAGCCCCGAAGAGCGTCGGTCTGCTCTGACCCACGAGCGACCGCCTAAGCTGCATTTCCTACTCCTCTCGCTTCCTCCCTCCCGGTTGCTTTTGAATAAAATAGCGGCGTTTTTACTTACTCCATTAACCGCGAGCGCCGAATACTTTGTGTAATGTGTGAGAACCCCGGATCATTTGGAGCAGACCACGGGCAATAACTATATCCCGTCTTCCTTTTATGGCCCGCCTCGCGTGGCGGACAAAAGCCGCAGAGCACTTAGCGATCTCTGTAAACGCAGTCGCATTAATAGTAAAAGTCGGGCGGCTAGCGAAAATGTTGATGCTCTTGTGATATTCTCGCTTAGGTAAGGTCACAGCTCCGACAGCCGTGGCCTGGATACAAAGCGCAGCTCATTGCCCAAAGTGCCCTGAAATGCGGAGACGTCGCACCGACGCATGACGACGAGGCGCCTTGCAACCGCAGGCGGCGCCAAATGTTGGTCACGAGTGAATCATTGAAGGGGGGCGGCGTCTGCCGCTACACGCGGTGCAGTGTACATACGACACTGCAGCGCGGCTGACCGCGCAAACCAACAACACGTTATTCTTGGTCCGCGACGCATCTGCAGGTATAGTGTACCTTGTTAGCTGAGCCGAGACACCGCCGTGATGAGATCGCCGGCGCCACGCCAGAACGAGCCTAATGCGTCCATCTTCAAATGAAATCCGCAAAGAAGAACGAGGACAATAATGGGAAAAAGACGAGCGCTGGTCCTGACGAAGTTTGTCTTTATCGCTTGCTTTTGTTTACGCAGCAAAGCGTTCTTTGCCATGTATCGGGCGCATTGCGGTAGGTTAGATTGGTGAGCCATGGCTCCTGCCGTACGCGTGCCTCGTTTCGGGCCTCATATATATATGTATCAAGCGAACGAAAGGACGATAGAGAGCTGGGCTAACTAAAGAAAACAAACGGAGGAACGAACGTTTCTCTTTCCGAGCCCGACCACCGACCATCGATCTTCACAGACCTCCGACCAACCCCATAAATGACCGAAAAGAGACAAAGAAAACTATTTGCTTTAAAAGAAAATATACGTTTTCGGTGGAGGGATTTGAACCAGGGTCCCCAAAGCGCAACAGCCCTAAGCTCTACCTACAGGCGGACAGAAAAAAAACTTTGGCTGAAAGATAATTAAAGGCGGCTATAATACACTCTGCACCCACGGGGATCGAGTGTGCACGAATACGCACCTTTCCGTTGTGCGTGTACTCGAAGCCGTCGGGCTTGCACTCGTGGGAGCGGATAATCCAGTCGAGCTTGTGTTTCCGCAGGAACGCCTGCGTCACGTCCGGCCCGAAGAAGCTGCCACCGCCACGCATCTCGTTCGGGCGGCAGCCGGGCTGGGGCCGCGGGTCGCTCCAGAGCAGGTCCACCAACTGCGCATGCGCGGCGCGATGGTCGCGCGTTGCGTGACCGAAGCACGACGTGCAGAACGCGGAACGCAATCTTAAGACGGACATTGCGATGAGTATCAAATTCCATTTCATCATTCCTCGTCCGCCTATATTCTCACTCGTGTTCCCTTTGCCCTTTAACTGCAAATTGCAGTAGAAGGCCAGCCACACGCTCTTCATGCCAACCACTCCGCGCGTGTCATCTCATCAGACTATTCTCGTGTTTTTTTTTATACACAGCAGGCAACGCTGTAGAAGCCAGAGCGGCTTTTGGCATCGTCTACATTCCCGAAGATTCATTCGGGAGGGGGTGTAGGGGTAAAAATCGGGTGTTACGGTTAAAGAGAAGAACCTGCGAGGAATCACTGACAAGAACATACATAGTGTTAATCGACTATATAGAATTAGAAAAAAAGGAGGAAATGTCTGCGGAAGATAGCACCATTGGAATCTTTGAACTAGATTACTCCACGAGGCGAACATTGCTTGCACAAGCATTGGAAATGGAGGATTTACTGATTAAAAAACTTTTACTAATTAAGCCTTTAACTAAAAATATTACGATGTACTCAATGAAGTGCCAGTGAGATTGCAAGGTTCACCGAATTCTCGAAATAACCAGAGTTTGTAGATATTCATTACAAAAATGGGCGACGAATTACATTGAAATTGCAGTGAATTTTGTGCTTCCATGCATAAAACGGTATTTTGTCAGAAAATGTAAGTGTGACAATAATTCATTCTTACCGCAAGTTAAACGGTGCATATGTCGAAGTCGGTACCATCATCAGAATTCATTTCAAATGGATATGCTTTCAAACGCACCGGCTGAAATGCATAAATTGCAGTATGCGTCATATAACCATTAGTTAAAAGGCACTAGATATATTATATATGCCGTTTTTTTCGCATGAGTATTAAGCGAAAAGGAAGCATGCATAATTACGAACAATGTTAGCAATATGACGTATATTGACTACTTTACATTATTTGGGCAGGATTCATTAGTTTTGTGACACCTGCATTTGTTCTTGCTCTTCGCGAAAGGGCGAACATCGGGAAAAAATCGTGTTTATAACCAGATTTGAATAAAACTTATCCTAGAATTATCGGGTTTTACCCGAAAACGAAAGGCATTGCATTGAAAGGCAAAGAAAGCTGTCCCGAGAATGCCAAGAATTTTATTCTCATTGAATATATTGCAGATGTAACGTACAAGTTGGAATCGCTGTGAAGCGTAACTTTAGTAAAGCGGTTAATTAAACGCTGTGCAACGAACCACGATTCGCATAATGTGTCCGGTGAAACGCGTTTCGCAAAGTTTGTTTATCCACAATGGGTCCCAAGTTTAGTGTAACCTCTTCATAACACACCCACATAGATATCAAACATGAATTGTAGGACTTGCGCAGTACTTCGTCGCTAGTTTTCGTATTGACTGGGGAGCCCCACGAGGAGAGGCTTGGACTAACCCGGCGGCAGTGCAATTCCGGGGACGCTGCAGGAGCAAGCCCTTCGCGGCGTCGATGCCCAAAACATATATTAACGCGACAGTGTTAAGGTCCCGGTTTCGCAGAAAAGCCGATGTCGGCGTCCGACGTCGAAAATTGTCGTACGTATTTAGGTACATGTGCATGCCACGCCTTGCTATATGACACGCGGTTTATGCGGGTTGTACTGTCGCACCACTCTATCACTAAAGTTGCTCATACCTTGTCTTAAATTCTTGACAAAGTTATTATTCCTCGGAATTTTGAGAATGACAGTCCACAAACAAATGTCACGAAACAGAACACCGACAGCGCATGCTCTTGAAGTTAAATATTCTCAGACTGAAATGTTAACAGTGCGAAACAATAACAGAGGCCTGAAAATAATGAAAGTTTTTTGGCGCGGCTGTGCTCTACCTCCGGGATCGGCCCACGCAAGAGGCAGCATTTCTACCAGGAAGCTCGCCTTTGTGCATGGCGTTCGCCGCCAGCGTTTTCCGGTAAACACTGCGGTTACGTAAGCTGCAGTCACCGGGAAGCGGGGTATCTTTGTATGCTATCGCAAAACCCATTAATTGCAATTCAAGCTGATCAGAAAAGCAGTGCCAGCGTCTAGACGGCGGACTCCCCATGTAAGGCGACCTTAAATTTGTAGCAAGTATTGATAGGTGTGAAAAGCATATTTTAGTAAAAGTTTGCACCCTAAAGCCTATTACGAGAAGTGAAATAAAGTAACACTTACACTTCTATGACATCTTTTAACTTAAGACATGCCTTAACTTTGGCTTATGACCCTAAAGCTGGCTGTATGAGCTGTGATTATACTCTGAAAACGGACAGTTTTCAGAATTCTGTGAGCTGGCAACTCTGCGACACTTTGCTTTATCCAAAGCGCGGAGAACTGAAAGGTCGAAGGCAAAGGGCGTTCTTAATAACCTTAGCCGTCCCACGAAAGAGAATGAAGGCGCGAGCAGACCGAGGTCACGTGCAGTGCCGCTCTCACCTGCCTCCATTCGTTGGCGTTGTAGCTACCGTGGTGAAGCGGTGGTTGCAGCACCGTCACGAACTGCAATAGAAAAATTGATTGGAGGCTGTCGTATACGGTGAACTTGGCGATACACACGTGACAAGACGCACTGGGCTTTGATCAGCTTTAAAAATTACAGGGTTTTACGTGCTAAAACCACTTTCTGATTATGAGGCACGCCATAGTGGAGGGCTCCGGAAATTTCGACCACCTGGGCTTCTGTAACGTGCACCCAAATCTAGGCACACGGGTGTTTTCGCCCCCATCGAAATGTGGCCGCCGTGGCCGGGATTCTAACCCGCGACCTCGTGCTCAGCAGCCCAACACTATAGCCACTGAGCAACCACGGCGGATTTGATCAGCTTTCGGAGCTTGGAAGTCCATGTATGCTACCCATAGTTCCCATTTTGGCTGAACCACCATGTTTGCACGGCTTCCGCAAACACTAGCGCCAGAGTATAAGTCTATGGACTATATATATATATATATATATATATATATATATATATATATATATATATATATATATATATATATATATATATATGTGTGTGTGTGTGTGTGTGTGTGTGTGTGTGTGTGTGTGTGTGTGTGTGTAAACGTTAGTAATCCTTTTTAATTGTTGCGTCATCTACATATTCTTCCAATAAGACAATGGCCGGACCTATAGGATCTGTTTTTTTTTTCAAGCATATATCTATGTATATAGGCGTGTGTAGTCTTATTTACTTGATGCCGGTTGATGGCGGAGACGATCTTGAGGTCTGTGACGGAGGAGACACCCCCGTGAACGACAAAGACGCGGTTGTCGATGAGCGTCGCCACGGGAAGCCAGCTGTACAGGTCTTCGGTCAGCTGCACGATCTTGGAGGCCTGCCGCTGCGCCAGAACGCAGAGAAAATATGCGTGTGTGAGCGCGGGGTCTGGGCGACTAGCTGACACACTTTGACGAAATTGGAAAAAAAGGTGTGAGTGTCGGAAACTCGGCTGGCTGGTTCTGGCTGAAAGTCTATATATAAACACTGTATTAGTGAAAGGAAGTGCCGTGTGGTCTATTGTTAAAGGGAACGCCTGAGTGTAGAGCAAGTGCGGCTTTTCACCTCTGGCAAATGTGCAAACGATCGCCCGGCTTTGCGGCGGTTGACTTGGGCTTGGGGGTGCGCGCACTTCTATATATTTTTTTGTGCAGTGCATTGATATAGCTCAATCCGGCGCCTTCAGCTAGAGCACTAGAAAAATGAGAGCCGCATATTAGAGTGGTATCTTTAACGGATATAGCACACTATATATCAACGAATGAAGAGAAGACAGCAGGAAAAACGCTTGACTTTCGACAGGTGGTTTATTTCACGCGTATAGACGAGGACGGCAACAAGCATTCCCTGCCGTCACTACAACGATAAATTGTTGAATGAACCGAGGAATGATGACACCTGGTGAAATTAACCCATTCAAACAGAAAGATATTTCTCTGTGATACGCGATATGTGTATAAAAATGGCTAAAAAATAAAGTAAACGAAGAGCGAAGAAATGTTACAAGCTTTCTGACATATAGGACACAAATTTCCAAATATATATTGCCAAGGTAGCAAAGCAGAATACAATATCAAACATACAATATCTACAAAAAAAAAAAACGAGAAAGCATTTGAAAATTTACAGAAGCGAATAAAACTCAGAGTAAAAAAAGAAAAGAAACTTGTCGTGTGTGAATTTTTGCACATAGAACCATTATGAACCTCGTCGATAACACACAAGGCACCTTCTCCACGTTACGTATTTTACTTCAAGCATGAATGTTCGTTGCGTTCTAGATGTGAAAATGAAGTATAGCTGGCTTGCAATTTCTACAGCGTAAATTTTAAAGGTTATAAACTACCTGAACACACCAAGGAAAAAACTTAGAACATACGGCTGCACAAGCGCTATATTTTAGTCCTTCATTTTGGTCATTTTTCTTGTTTACGTTGGCTATGTGTCCCCCTCCCCCCTCCCAAAAAAAAAAGAAAGAGAAAGAAAGGAAATATTAACAAACTTTGTTACGTAACCATGTGTCTACAATGTGTACACATCGAATTTGTAAGTGCTTGCTAGTGGTTAGAATTTGACGTTGTACCGAAACATCGATTCTAGGACGGGCACCCCCTTGCTGCGTTGAAGCAAAAGCTGTAGTGCGGAGAAGTTGCCTTCCGAAATAAGTAATGGAAGATAAGCTTTGGTAACAATGGTTCGAAAGATTACCCATACTTTTCATGAACACAGTATGAAGACATAACGACGAATACTAGAAAAAAGAGTGACGCAAGACGGGTTATCTGAGAACGTAGATGACGTAAAGGTTTTGACTTAGCTAATTCATTAAAAAATACGAATATGGCAGAATATTTTGCTAAATTAAGAAAGAAAAAATAGAAACGCGGACGATACGATACAATGGGATACTTCATCATCAAGCCGCTCTGAGAATTTATCTGTTGTTTTGCATAGAGCGGCTTTTGGGGTTTGTGTAACAGTCGAAGCGACAGCTTTCCTCCGAGTGCATTACTTTACGCGCAGATGCATGAATCTTTCTGTCGCTGGACATGAAACTTTCCGTCGGCTGGACAAAAGCAGGTGAAACGTTTCACAATGTCCCAAACATTTTTTTCAAACTCCGGCACTTGTTGAGTGCACATATTCTACGAAAAACTCAAGTTCAACACCACCAAAACTATTTTCCTAGACAGAGCTAGAAACAAACTCAAAGGTATACTCATGCCAAAAAATCGCAGTGGAGCGGACTAGTTGGAAGAGACTCGCACACGTGAGTCGTTTCATAACAGCTCTCTCTGTATCACAGTGTAAGGCTGCCTCACAGGGTTTTCACCAAAACAAGTGTTAAGCGTATACTACCCCTTGTAGAAAACGACAAACTCGGAAAGGTATCAAGTTAAAAAAGAAATAAACTGGGCGAAGGTACTTACTGTGTACTTGAACATTATTTCCTTGAGAAATCCATACCTAAGTGGGAAGAAAGACAGAACGTCAACGTAAGGTATGTTAACTACACTTTTGAAGTCAGCGGTTTCCCGAAACGAGGACTTGTAAGAACAGTGAGTGAGTCAAGCTGCAGTGTGCCTAGACTGCTCTAGCAGCTTTGTGCAAGCCAGCGCGGTAACTGCGAATAGGTGATATCTTCGTGCCCGTTTGAGAGATGTGTCAATGTGAAAACCTGGCTATAACAGTCTCGGGAGGCAAGGAGGACCGTAGCAATGTCACTATGCTGGCCGCAAGCAGCCTATGCGATTCATGTCGCAAGTGACTATAGCACTCAGCAGCGAAATTGGCTACGTCGTTAGACGTGATTTACTGTTTTATTTTTAAATAAATACATGTGTAGTCATTCCCGTGTCACTTAAGATGTGAAATAACTACCAGAACAAGAATAATATACTTGAAAACAATATGGACACTATTATCCAATATGCTTATCACGGTGAAACGCTTTCGCGCGGATTTACCACGTGCACCCGATTCCGTCAAACTGCGCAGTTTGTCAGAAACGATAAACATGTTATTGGAAGCGAAAATGTTCGCGTTATCAAAACATGCGTTGCGGGGCAACAAGTGTTTCTTTTTTTATTTACGATACAGCGACGTTACGTGGCTTCTTACTGGTATCGTTAAGCAATTGCATTTCTTTGTAAAGTGACTGAAATAAGCGGTTCGATTAGAAAGCGCAGGGTCTCCGTCAGGTTATGCAAGGCAAAAAGGAAGTGCGGGGGAATATAGCATGTGTTACAGCTTCTCCCGCTTCCAAAACTCAAAGATAATCACGTGACGTGACACGGAGTGGGCATCGGCCTAGTTAAATGAAGCGCGAGCTGGATGTCAGTGGGCGCGTGTTAATGTTTGTGTTTCGTGCACGCGTATAACTGCGCATACTAGACGCTTTCACTACGGCGAGTAATCAATTTTTTTTCTCGTTACCTGTTTCATTCTATTTTCTTTTTCTTTTTGAAGGACGGAACGTGGTGATGCCTCGCCTTCAGCGCATGCAGAGAGTTAACCCACTGCGGAGATCTCGGAGGCTGGCGCCTAGAGCTCACGAATCGCGCCGCGCTCGCTATAGATACCATCGACTTGTTGCGCTTCGTCATTGCCAAATTTAAATGAGGGATTATGGAAATAAGGCACTGAGAACAATCAAATGCACGATGGAAGAAGGAGAGAGAGAGAGAGAGAGTAAATAAATAAATAAATGAATAAATAAATAAAAGGAAAGCCAGGGATGTTATCTAGGTTGCACCTGGTTTGCTACCCAACACTGGGAAAGGAGAAAGCGGACGGGAAACAAATAAGCAAATGGAGAAAGAAAAGAAGAACAAGTAATGCGTGCATGCGCAGACACAACAGCGTTCACCGCGCATTCAAAGACGGTCGCAGAGCTCAGACGTGGTCAGATAAAACAGGAAAGCAGACTTCTTGTTTCAGCAGGGCGAGACCTTGAACACTGCGCGAGGGTTCTGCGCATGTTCAACGCAACCGCTTCTCACTTTTTTTTTTTTTTTTTGCCACCAGCCTCTCCCTCGACGGGGGGCTTTCTCGCTCGTGTTGCTCATAACAGACGCCTCGCTTCGCTGACAAACGGGGCCTTCGCTACGCCGCGGGCTGCATGGAACTTCTAAACGGCCGTCAAATTTTGACGTTTCTCTCCGCGCAAGCCTCCGTCTTTCCGCTTTCGGAGGACTTGACGCCCTTTGAGAGTGAAACGCCGTCAAATTCAGCCCGACAATATCACATGTACGCGCGAACAGAGCTGCGACAAGCCGAATTCGCCCGGTATCCCATCAAAAATACGGGTCGCTTTCTTATTTTCTTGAACGTTTTCTTCGGACCTCGGGAATACCTTACATCCCCTTTACACCGCCTCCGACGTTCAAGGGTTTCGTGCTTCGCGCAACGTAGTCTTTTCCTTTTCCTTTCTTTTTTTTTTTTTGTTGTCACTGCCGAGACACACATCCGCTATGATTTGCGAAATGCATTTCGTCACCGCAAGGCCACCGCTGGGAGTAGGAGGGGAGGAAAAGAAAAAAAGGCCGTGTTTGGAAGCCCGACGCACGTTCGAACACGGTCATCACGCGGCGGGGCCACGCCTGCGGCAGGACGCCAGATGTCTGTGCGCCGATGGTTTCGATATGCCACTTACGCCAGCCGGAACGATCGAAGATGCCACGGCAGAGACATCTGTCTCGACCAATGCGTCTACCTCTCGTTCTTTTCCTCCTTTCACTCTCTCCTTTATCCCCTCGATACAGGTACATCAATACGCCGTCGAGTAGAGCGAGCCATTCGTAACATTTTTCTTTTTTTTTTATTTCGCCTTCGGGTCTGGGGCACTTTTCAAAACGCAATGGTCGATGTGGCAGCGGTTTGATTTGCGCTTACGGCGGGCACTGGTGCTCTTATTTTAATACAAATAAATGATCCAATGGCGCCGATAGTCGCGACGAGGAGGCAGGACAGAAGGCGTTGCTACTAGTTAACAAAGCCCGCGGAGGATGATTCGCGGCTCGGCGCCGCGTTTACTAGTTCCTACGCCTTCCTCATTGGAATGGCCGACCGTCCTACGTACGGCACACGCAGCTGTGACGAAACATTCACATGACTCCTTGATATCTGTCCGCGCTTTATAAAGTCGAGAGACAAGTGAAGCGCACAGCGCTGGGTAGATTGGACATTCGTCCAATCACAAGTGCAAAAGGCGCTAGTACATGTATTCTCAAAAGCTCGGCCCAGAAATATTTATCTGCGTTGCTGAAGTCTCTGAAGTCCACAGTCCTACGCAATGGAATTTGAGAACGCTGCCTGCCACCGTTGCTACTGCTGGATCGCGTACGCGGTTTACCTCGTTCGTGCCCTTCTATTTTGTCTTTCTATCCCCTTACCCGTTCTATTCTAGCACGTAGTGAACCAGAACTACCGCTGGTTAACTTGCGTTTCTGTACATCGTCTCTCTCTCTCTCTCTCTCTCTCTCTCTCTCTCGCAAGATGTTGAATGGAGGATGGGTGGTGTGAGGAGGCAAATGACAGGATATATGCACCCGGGCGTGCGTACTTTGTACCGTTTCGTTCAAGGCTGAAATGCCGGAGAAATTCTAGCATATCAAGCACGTCTCTCGCGTCATTTTCATTATAAGCGTCTAACAGTATACTGTTAAGCGGGCGCTGCACACACCCCGATGGATAGATTGATGAATGGATGCATGGATGGATGATTCAGGTGCTCCTTTATGTAGAGATACTACAAGGTAGAAGTAAATATGTCGAAATGGCTGCTGGTTGTCGGAGTAACATGAAAGATGGCCTAGAATAAGGGCGTGGGAGAAGAGATGCAGTGTGCTGAAAGATAAGCTCTTAAATATTTGTAAGACACGCTTTACAGCTGTCCCAAATACCGCACATGTGCACTGGAGTTATATTGCTACGGACGGGCACAGTTTTCAGACAGAAAATTCTTACGGCTACGAGAACTAACAAATGACATTATTTATACTGATATTTATTTGGGTATTATGGCCTTACAACTGTATGCATTATGTACTACATGTGATGCTAAAAATTTGCGTTGCGGAAAGACAAATACACTTCGGCACCTGCCCTGCGAATTCCACCAAACCGCGGGCGGACATGGAATTAAAAGGCACGCCACCATCCGTATAGCAGAGGCGAGATGTCGCCGAACGGGCAGTGAACAATGCCGTAGTTCGCCTCGTGGTGCCGCAGTGCGACCACGTAGCAAGGCAATTTAAAGGTTTACTCTAACACTTCAACGTTAGGTATGCCAGCGGACGACCGCTTTTTTTTTTTTCGACAGCAGAGGAACATGGTATAGCGCTGAGGTTAACGCACCTGAGGTTGACGTTGAAGTCTTCGTGGTTTCCCCGGTTGAGGAAGACGGCGTCCCTCCAGACGAGCATGCAGACAAGCAGCAGCATGAGCACTTCGACCGAGTGCATGCCACGGTCAACGAAGTCCCCATTGAACACGTACGGGTTATCCCTCGAGGGCAGGCCGTTCTGCGCATGCGCCACCGAGGAAAGATCACAACACACGCAGCTGCTGCGCGCACGCGCACACAAGCACGCCCTTTCCGTGCTCGTGAACGCGATCGCGTGTTCGAGCGATGTAAGCACCGGCTCTAAAAGAAACGCTTAGGGCCAATATTCATGGAAAAAATTTTCGCGCTCTATAAGATGTTTCAGACACAATACAGAGCCACCTGCCCTTGGTGCGGTGCCACGCCTACACTCTACCACATCACCTGGGAGTGCGAACGCAACAAAGCATTCCACAAACACGAACTCCCGAGTGCGGAGCAATGGGAGAGTCGGCTCACCAGCAGCGAGCTCACGGCCCAAAGGGCCCTAGTGCAGCACGCGAGCGATGCAGCACGACTCAGTGGAGCCTTGGAATAGGGGCCCACCCTTGCTGAAGAGAAGTCTCAAGTCACCAGCGTCAAGAAGGTGAAGACGACGGAGACCTCGTAACCGCGAAACTCTTGAAAGACTCAATAAAAGTTTTCACTCACTCACTCGCGCTGGAACTGCACGTAAAAGCAGGCCGGTGCTGCCCAATCGTGACGTTAGACTTGATATTAGTGATGGCGGCCGCCCAATGACAGACAGCTCTTACGGACTTCGCGAGCTTTGCGAATCGGGTCCCCCACAGTGTTGTCATTCAAAAACTTCTCTTGCGTAATAGAGTTTCCGTATTGGCCGGCTTAAGGCGTCCGCCACTCATGATAGCGATCTGGCATGACAACGTGTCGATCGTTATGCGGAGATGACACTTACGTGATAGATATTTTGTCAATACGCGTCGAGGATATGTTTATGCTTCGGAAAGGAACTGGCCATAACGCGAGCGGGAACCTCGGGACGTATTTTGTAAAGGTTCATTTGAATTACTCATTCGCCTCGCCCTTCTTCATGGCTCGGACAGCGCCGAACCACAGGATACCTCTGGGATCGGTTACTCGGCGTGACGGATGATAAGAACGGAAATGCAATGAAATACGGCCCCAGCACCCTCTCAAGCAATTACTTACTTGCTGCTCATTGCCGAGTGCTAGTCTTAAAGATGTACAAAATATCTGGAAATTGCAGGGTTTTTCTTCGATAGGCGCTTCGTTGTCCGTACAAGAAATGCGTAGTGGTTAATCACCCTGCCGCAGGCGCCAATCTGGTGAGGACAATTGATGTTCGCGTTTTTGGAAGTATTAGGGGCGCACACTGGCGAGGACACACGGTATTACGACGAAGGTTACTGTGGAGATTGTGGAGACACGCAGGAGATTGAGGTTCGCTATAACACCCGAAGAAAACTTAAGCTAAGCTAACCTGAGCTAACCCAACCAATCTTTCTTTGCTGAGGCCACGAGCCATCCTCTTCACCAGAAAAAAGAATGTAATTCGTTCACGGCTAAGTCTTTTTCTATTAATATTATTGTGGATCACTGCATCCATTGATTAGGCGAGTGCAGGATACACGAATTCCACCGTGCAGATACTCATTTGACATCGCAAGAGAACGACATAGAAGGTACAGAATTTTCATCCTCTAGTTTTTCTTGTTTCCGACTCTCCTTCGTTATTCCTGCTTCGATATCAGCTCGCCGACTGAACGGGTACCCTATTATATGTCACGCCGACCTGAGCATTGTTCCGCTTGTTGTTCTACACATACACATGCGAACAAAGGCTGAAAAATATCGATCCGCTGCTCTCGCTATACGCCCGGGCTCATCATATTTCTTTATCCGCTCGGTTAACTCGCAGCAGCATAAACCGTGTAATCCGTGCCCAAGACTCGCTGCCGATCTGACTGACATCCATTATTTCGCTGACGCCCGGATTCGACAATGTTTTGTACGCTGCCTCAACAGAGAGACCGCGGATGGAATAAGGCTTACACAAAAAGCGCGCTTACTCGTAAAAGCATAGCCCAGTTTCATCCGCCGACAGATGATTAAGAAGGCCAACCGTCGTTCTTGAAAACAGCGTTGATTAAAAGTTTGTTGTCCTCGTCCGTTTTCACTCATCACTGCGTTTTTTTCGGGCGCGAGATTAGACTTTTCCTGTTGAGGGAAAAATGGCCATCGGTTCTCGAAGGAGGCCGTCAAACATCGCGACTGTGAAAGACAGAACTACACAAAAGAAAACTGTATAGTGCAACAAATCTGAAGGAACGAGACCACGGAACTGTCACCGCGACATGAGGGAAGCGAGCCAAACCACAGATCACCTCCGCGTTTCATAACGAAATAGGAGCCGGTCAGGCGGGGAAAAAAAAAAAAAAAAAGCAGAAGCCCCCCCACCCCTCCCTCTGTCACGCACCGTTCCGTCCGTTTCTTTCGCGCTCGTCGGAGCCTCGGAAACGAACAAATCAACGCCAAACGCCAGACCGCGAAACAGGTCCCGCCGAAAAAGCAAAGGCCAAAGGGAACCGCGCTCCTTTTGCGGCTGACTCCCTCCGGCGCAAAGCGAGCTGTGTGCTATAAGGTAAGAACGGAGCTGGAAGGACGGTCTGGGACTGAGGTTGTCGGAACGGTGCTCCAAATTAGGCTAGCGTCGCAGCCTGACGTTTCTTTCGTTTCCTTTTCTTTCTCCCTCTTTTTATTCTTCCTCGCTGTTTTCTTCATTCTTTTCTCGCTCGGACCGGCAACGTTTCTCCAATAGAGACTGTGGAACTATCGGAATCGAAGGCTGTTCCGTGGAGACAGTTTTCGGGCAATATGAAGAAGAAAGAAGAAGCAAAATGAAAGAAATAAAGTCTAGGAAGAAACTTTTTCGCCGAACTTTTGCGCTTCTGTTACTGCGAGCGGAGAGTCAGAGCAAGCTAGAGAGAGGGCGCAGCTTGCGTCATATCTCGCTGGCAGAACTTTCGGCAAGTTCATGTGAGTGGTATAAATTGGTTGCTAAGTTGATAACGTGATAAATAATTGACAGGTTCCGTCGCTATAAGTCCATAAGAAATGTTTTCTTATGAGCTAGCTGCGTCGAGAACTGTAGAGAAAGCCGGAGGCGGTGCACGAGAGCAATGTTAGATTTGTTTTTGCTTGGTCGCTAGTCCATTTGTTTGTTGTGTGCGTTTACTTTCAGTGTGAAATAGGAGGAACTACGGCATTGTTAGCGCGGTAAACATATTTCACACTGGTGCTATATAGTTACGGGGACATCATCCTTGCATCTAACACCACGGTCACTGGACATTAATTTTCCGGTCAACAGTTTAATTCGTCTTTAAACGCCGTGTTAGAAAACTGACTGTGGTAGATAAGTGCAACTAAAGAATTATTTGCGTGTGAGAAACGTCGATGGGCATCATTTGTCCTTGGCCATCGAGAACAGAACACAGAAAAGCAGTGCACACACCTGGACAGCTTTTTGAGGACAGAGAAGTGCTAAACGAGTACTTTCTAGATGCAGCACAAGGTACAGCTATGCAGTCGCAACCCTCTTTTATCATTTGCATTTATGTGCGCTTGAATAACATGTGTTCCACGTTAATTATATTTTTTTTGCGGCTCGTGTGATGGAGCTTGCTTTTATTGCTGTTTCTCTGCGCGTGTATCATGTCAGCTGCGCATTTTTCTCTTGCATGCGCCTGTTCGTGTCGGCCCGCATCGCGGTCTATACTGTACGTATTCGGAACTGAATATACACGTTACATCTCAGTTTAGTGCGGGGTGCAACCTATTGTCACCTTTTGTGTCTTTGTGTTCAAGTGTGTCTACAGGGCTTAATACGGACTTTATTTTAATGCGTCTGCATAGAACGGTCCTGCGAACGTTAACCCGCCTGTCGGCTTTTGTACTGCAAAAGAGGAGTGAGGAGTGTAGGGGAGGCTGACGCAGGTGAAAGGAGACGAGGCACCTGACAGTGGCAGCGCGCTGAAATTCAGCGGGAATGCGGTACCCCAGTTGGCGTTCAGTCGTCAGCCCTTCGGTATGGCTATAGCCACCATACCTTCGCTATGGTGGCTACCTTCGCTCCCGGTAAAGCCCGGACGCGTGTCGCCCGTTCTGACAGTCGCGTTAGCGGCTGCGTTATTGTTCTGTGTGTTGAATAGTTAAAGGTAACGATGAACGCCGCGCTTTCTAGGAGGAAAGCTAATGCTCACGCTTTACTGCCGCATGAATCCAATTTATCGCCTTCATTTCATTCTCTTTGGCTAACCATCGAACCTGTCACGTTCCTTCTTACCTTACAACATACAGCCGTCACCATGATAAGGAGATGAAATCGCTTCAATTCATTTTCATGTGAAGAAAGTTGCAGTTTTGGCCGAGAGGGGAAGCATCGATTGCGATAGCAAATTAGCAGACAGGTATACTAAGTAAGGAAAGTAGTTTCATCGGCCGTGTAAACGCGGAAGCATTCGCTTACTAACTGAATTAAAAAGCATGGTGTCAGCGTGCACAAGCAAACATGAACACATCACTCGCTGTGAAAACGCTGGTACGAGAAGCGCGGCAGCAGCAGCGAGCGAAGTGACCTTCGTGGCGGTCTATCCCTTCAATGCAAGAGCGGCGAGAACACAGCGCGCACAAAGGTATGGGCTGTGTGCAGATCTCTTTCAAGATACGGCGCGCACGACCGCGCGCTGCTGTGCAAAGTATGCACTTGTTGGCGAAATCGAAGCCGCCCCCCCCTCCCTCTCGCGCTGCCTCCCCGCTTTCCTCCATATAAGATGAGCGAGACTGAGCCGTGATCGTCAGTTTCCCTTCCTCCCGATCACGAAAGTCGCAGTCGCTGCTGGAGCCCCCCTCACCCCTCACCCACCACCTCCCATCCCCCCCGCATCCCCCCACTACCTTTCGCGCGACGGAAGGCGGTGTGTTTGCTCTCCCCTTTGTCTCCTCGTGGGCGCCAGATTGAGCCGCGATCGTCGGCTTCCGTCGCGTGCTTCCCCTCGCACATACAGCACACAACGCGCGGCTACGGTGTTATCGCCCCTGTAGTTTATACGGAAGATCACTGGGAAGGCGACGGCAAAAATATGGCTGCAGTGTCCATATAATTGATATCGCAGTAAAACTAGAGAGAGAGAGAGAGAAAAGAAAAGAAGCGTTTTGCTCAGCAGCGGTCTTGCTGCCCTGTAATAACCTTCATTTCATAATCTATTTTTCGACCCATGGTTACAGGCAACGCTAAACTGACGGAAACATGAGGAACAGACTCTGGTTCAAACTAAATGACGCGTTAAAGGTTCCCCTACATAGTTAAACCACTTTGACGTCGAAGGCGAGCGAGCGGTTTCCCTCTCGCCTTGGCTACCCTCCCCACGTGAGCTCCCTCCTTTATGCTGCGTGCTTTTCTGCAAGACACGTAGACACTAGGCCTGTACCGACCATCTTGTTGGCGATATTGTTTGAAAACACGATGAACTTCGCCTTATCAGTATGCCCTGCGCTTGTCGGCTAGCGCTGTCGGCTACACGCTGTTGCCGCCGCACGTGCAGCGCATATGGCAGGGGAGAGAAGGCTCAACCGGCGGGGAAGGAAACATTTTCTTCGTCGCTTGTCGTCAAAGGCAAGGATGAAAAATTGATTGGTCGCGCGGGACCAGGCGCCTTATGGCACCGCTTTTAGTTGCTATGGCTTGATGCGCGGTTTGTCACCGCGGCCACCGCCTCGGGGCAGCCAATACAGTCGAGCCGGAGGACACTGCGTGCATAAATTATTCTGTCTGCTCTCACTTCCAGACTATTTGCCTGCCATTTACTCGGCTTCTTGGGAAACTGACGGATGAGAGCTCAGAAGGGGCGTGAATGCGCTGGCAGTTAAGAGGAAGCTGTTGCTCGGGCCCGCTCCGATGCCAAACGCGTAAATGTTTTTCTGAGGTAACCCCTGGACCGATTTTAATGGACTTTGTTGCACTTGAAAGAGACAGCTAAATTCCAGTGACGACTGAATTTTTAAATAAGAATTGCGTAAAATTGGCAAGTAGAAAAAGAAATAAAAGCACAAGCTTTAAAAATCTATAACTCTGCACTAAGAAAAGTTATCGCAGTTATGTCAACTACGCCCGTTAGAACATCCAAAGCGGACAAATTCGATATATCAAATTATATTTTACTTGAATTTTTTACAATATTTACAAGGGTTCTGCAAAAAGTCCTACTCAGACATTAGTAGTGTATATCAGAGTTATGTATAATACATCAGTTTTGTCCTTTCTAGATTTACTATTAGATGCAATTTACATAATTGTGATATCATCTTGCATTACTGGGGTACAGAGTTAGAAACATGACAGTTTCGTTTCCTGTAAATTTTCGGCTCTCACATAATTTATAAAATGATGACGGTCTAAATTAAAAGTACGCTTCCAGCAGTCACTTGATTTGAACTCTTTTCTTTTCCATGCAAGAAGCCTAATCAAATTCGGTGTAGTGGTTGCCGAGGAAAACGATTTCTCCTTTGCCATGTATTTAGACAGGAGCCCCCGACGTAAAGCTTCCTATTAAATATACCTTTGTCGTGACGAGTACATGTGCTCTACCAAGAGAGAGAGAGAGAGAGAGAAGGAAAGGGAGACAAGAATGTTAACTACAAATAGTCTCCGGCTGGCTGCCATACATGTACTGGCTACCATTGCCGTAGCCTGAAATTTATTTCGGAGGGGCGGAGGGGACGTGTTGAGCACGCACTAGACAACGGGAAAGGTGAGGGAGGCTGGGCAGGCCACATCATCACTAGCCTATTTTGATGTCGCCTGCAGGACGAATGCTTCCCCCAGCGATCTCCAATTGTCTTGCGCCAGCTGATTCCAATTTATGCGTGCAAATTTCCTAATTTCATCGCCACACCCAATTTTCTGCCGTCCTCGGCTGCGTTTCCCTTACCTTGGAAACCATTATGCAACTATAAGAAACAACCGGTTATCTGCCTTACGCCTTGCATGGCCCGCCCAAGCCAATTTTTCCTCTCATTATCAACCATAATATCGGCTACCCTCCGTTTGCTCTCCGACTCACACCACTCTCTTCCTGTCTCTCAACGTTACGCCTATCATGTTTCGTTCCACAGCTTTACGCTGTCCTTAACTTATTGTCAAACTTCTTTGCTAACCAGGCCGCTTATTAACACGGAAATGGGGGGGGGGTGTTGCACGTGCCCGAGGTTCCCTCCCCTCCCCTGGCTCATATGTGAATGCTTTTCGCATTGACATAAAAGACAGTTCTAAGTGCTTTCGAAACATATGTCTGTGATAAGGTGCCTGTGCACCTCATCTTTCACTGCCATCGGTTTCGCGAACACACGCGGACACTCTCCATCACCCTCAACAAGCTCGACAACCGTCCGCGATCTGAAAGGAGAGCTCTAGGCTATATGGGGCCTAGCCCACGAAGAATTGCGCTGCGAATGGTGGGCACTTGCTCTAACGAACAGCTTTATCGCAAAAGCATTTTTGTGAAAGCAGGCCCTCGCCTCGACATGCTCGCGGTTATGTATAGCATTTCATTTCTTTCCATTCACTGCAGCTTCTAAGGCCCGAAGGCCGCCGACGAATGTAAGACGCGCTGACGAGCACCAAGGTAGTATATATAACGGATGTAAATGAAACAATAAAGATGTAATAAGGAAATACATGTGGTACTCAGCGGTTAATCAACCGAGTAAACAAGAAGCAGAAGACTGACCTTGTGTATGATATACCGAAGCATTGTAAGTCTGTAAGGCAATAACAACATTAAATAAAATGCAAAAAGAAGGAGCCGTAAATAAAGAAGGAGGGTATGAACACTTAACGAGTTGTGTTAACGGCGAAGGGATGTAGACACTGTCGTAACAAAAAAGCAAGGGTGTTTTATAAGTGATGACGCTGGACAGTTACCGGAAAAGATGCCCGGTCTGTACACGAAGCTGCACTCAAGGGGGCACACACACACACACACACACACACACACACACACACACACACACACACACACACACACACACACACACACACACACACACACACACACACACACACACACACACACACACACACACACACACACACACACACACACACACACACACACACACACACACACACACACACACACACACACACACACACACACACACACACACACACACACACACACACACACACACACACACACACACACACACACACACACACACACACACACACACACACACACACACACACACACACACACACACACACACACACACACACACACACACACACACACACACACACACACACACACACACACACACACACACACACACACACACACACACACACACACACACACACACACACACACACACACACACACACACACACACACACACACACACACACACACACACACACACACACACACACACACACACACACACACACACACACACACACACACACACACACACACACACACACACACACACACACACACACACACACACACACACACACACACACACACACACACACACACACACACACACACACACACACACACACACACACACACACACACACACACACACACACACACACACACACACACACACACACACACACACACACACACACACACACACACACACACACACACACACACACACACACACACACACACACACACACACACACACACACACACACACACACACACACACACACACACACACACACACACACACACACACACACACACACACACACACACACACACACACACACACACACACACACACACACACACACACACACACACACACACACACACACACACACACACACACACACACACACACACACACACACACACACACACACACACACACACACACACACACACACACACACACACACACACACACACACACACACACACACACACACACACACACACACACACACACACACACACACACACACACACGCGCGCGCGCGCGCGCGCACACACACACACACACACGCATATATATATATAAGGGAAGTGTACTTAAGAGGCAGAGGGTAGGAGATGTTGCTGTGGATTTGAAGCGATGGAAGGTTGTGGTTGCCTTTCACTGCAGTTACGTTAGATATCGGATCACATTCAGAAGTGATAAATCAGACGTTATGATATGCATTGTTTAATTCGTTAGTAATCGAAGCTTGAGAGATGTGCCAAACGCCAGAAGCATATTCAAGTTTAGTGCGTGCGTCTTATACGCAAACTTTCTAATTTACCGTACAACATACGACATGCTTCGTGACAGATAACCGAGCGTGCGTGAGGCCTCCAAGCAAATAGTTTTAAATATCATTTCTATATGACTAGGAGTGTAAAATTAAAATCCACTAACATTCGTATGCGACGAGGTTTTGGTGACGGGAACTGAAACGATATGTGGTATATAGAGAGTCGTACGCTTGAGTGCAAGTGTCATGGAGTGAAAATTTGAAAGCTTCAGATGCCATTTTTCACACCACGTAGCGAAAATTTTGGTGTCATTATGTAAGGTTACGATGTTATCAGCTCAGCGGAGAGCACAGCACACAACTCAGCCGTCAGGAAACAGTGCTAATTTTGTCTTGGTATCCCTCAGCTTTTTGTCGATAATGGAATAATAGCAGTGATAACACTGCGCTTTGGAAAGCGCCGTGCGTATATCACTCAAAGGAGGATCTTGGCATTTGCCAAATGTAAACTGAACACGGCAGTTGCGGTAAAAACCGAGAGGATCAGGTAAGCCAATAAAGCATCGGTAAGCCAAGACGATCACAGATTTTCGCAATTAGATAAGTGTGTGGTATACAGTCGAATGAACTTTATAGGTTTAAGAAATCCTCATATATTTGTATTTGGCCATCAAGATGGAATATAGGATGTCGTGAATGAACTCAGTGATTTGTCTCTCACGCAATGATAAGTGTCGAAATTCGTACTAGTGGAAGAAAGCTTTGGTTTGAAAATGATCTATTAAGTTCAACGATGCAACGTGCTCGAAAAGTTTGGAGAGTGTACTCGCTTAGTGAGTAGTTGCAACTGAAATCCACGTTTTTAAGAGTAATTTCGTGGGCTGCATTACTTTCGTCTTTTGATTTAGTACGCAAAGTTCTATGGCGCGGGGGAAAATTCCCTGATTTCGTTGTACACGCAGGCAGTGGCTACACCTAACTACTGAATACATCGAACGAAGGCCGTGTGTACTATCTTTTCTTCTACTATCCCAAGCGCATCACTACACATAGACAGCCCCCAATACCACCTGCAAAAGGAACACCGTTTGCTTGATTTCAAAAGACACGGCCTTGAGAAGACGTGCATCGCAAAGCAGTGAAAGCACTTCAACGCATACCGGAAGACACTGACACAGGTTATTGTTACTGACTGCGGAGCACTTTGTGCAATTTTTTCAATTATGCCTCAATTTTGTCTCATTCTGGCGTGCAGCCTATGGGTAACTCATATATCCGAGGACTTTGTTTCAATTGAAATTCTTCGAAAGAGACTTCCACCTTGAAAACATTTTGTTGTTTCATATAAGTGTTATTTCTTGTTTCTTGTATTTTCTTTATTATTCTACCCAATATTAATAACCAAGCGATAATCCGTCAATAGGAATCGGTGACCCCAACCACACCTCTATTTGTTTTCATCTCCATAATGATTCAAATAAATAAACAAGAGCGATTGTTCGTGGGCGCGGCGCGTTAAGCCGTTCCGCTCATGCACACACACACACCTTGTAGAAGACGGTGAGCAGGTCGTCGAGCTTTCCGTGCAGGTCGCCCACCACGGTGATCTGCTTGGCGAAGGCTGTCGAGGCGGCGCTCACGTTCGGCTTGGTCTGCAGGTAGCGTCGCGCCTCGTGCAGCACCAGCAGCACATACCGGGCGTGCAGCGTCTGCGCGCGGCATCGAGTGCTCAGTGCTTGGGAACTTTGTGTTACAAATCAAATAAAGATCAATTAATCAATGAATCGCGAAAGAAGGAACCAGATGATGGTGCTTATTAGAAGCACCAACCTCTTAAGTAAAGAGAAAAAAATATCACCGACGATTACGATACTTCCTAATGGGAATTTTGAGTGCCGCTGTTTCATCATCATCATCATCAGCCTAGTTACGCCCACTGCAGGGCAAAGGCCTCTCCCATACTTCTCCAACTACCCCGGTCATGTACTAATTGTGGCCATGTTGTCCCTGCAAACGTCTTAATTTCATCCGCCCACCTAACTTTCTGCCGCCCCCTGCTACGCTTCCCTTCCCTTGGAATCCAGTCCGTAACCCTTAATGACCATCGGTTATCTTCCCTCCTCATTACATGTCCTGCCCATGCCCATTTCTTTTTCTTGATTTCAACTAAGATGTCGTTTACCCGCGTTTGTTGCCTCACCCAATCTGCTCTTTTCTTATCCCTTAACGTTACACCCATCATTCTTCTTTCCATAGCTCGTTGCGTCGTCCTCAATTTCAGCAGAACCCTTTTCGTAAGCCTCCAGGTTTCTGCCCCATATGTGAGTACTGGTAACAAACAGCTGTTATACACTTTCCTTTTGAGGGATAGTGGTAACCTGCTGTTCATGATTTGAGAATGCCTGCCAAACGCATTCCAGCCCATTCTTATTCTTCTGGTTATTTCAGTCTCATGATCCGGATCCGTGGTCACTACCTGCCCTAAGTAGATGTATTCCCTTACCACTTCCAGTGCTTCGCTACCTATCGTAAACTGCTGTTCTCTTCCGAGACTGTTAAACAATACTTTAGTTTTCTGCAAATTAATTTTCAGACCCGCCCTTCTGCTTTGCCTCTCCAGGTCAGTGAGCATGCATTGCAATTGGTCTCCTGAGTTACTAAGCAAGGCAATATCATCAGCGAATCGCAAGTTGCTAAGGTATTCTCCATCAACTTTTATCCCCAATTCTTCCCACTCCAAGCCTCTGAATACCTCCTGTAAACATGCTGTGAATAGCATTGGAGATATCGTATCTCCCTGTCTGACGCCTTTCTTTATAGGGATTTTGTTACTTTCTTTGTGGAGGACTACGGTGGCTGTGGAGCCGCTATAGATATCTTCCAGTATTTTTACATATGGCTCATCTACACCCTGATTCCGTAATGCCTCCATGACTGCTGAGGTTTCGACTGAATCAAACGCTTTCTCGCAATCAATGAAAGCTATATATAAGGGTTGGTTATATTCTGCACATTTCTCTATCACTTGATTGACAGTGTGAATATGGTCTATTGTTGAGTAGCCTTTACGGAATCCTGCCTGGTCCTTTGGTTGACAGAAGTCTAAGGTGTTCCTGATTCTATTTGCGATTACCTTAGTAAATACTTTGTAGGCAACGGACAGTAAGCTGATCGGTCTATAATTTTTCAAGTCTTTGGCGTCCCCTTTCTTATGGATTAGGATTATGTTAGCGTTCTTCCAAGATTCCGGTACGCTCGAGGTTATGAGGCATTGCGTATACAGGGTGGCCAGTTTCTCTAAAACAATCTGACCACCATCCTTCAACAAATCTGCTGTTACCTGATCCTCCCCAGCTGCCTTCCCCCTTTGCATAGCTCCTAAGGCTTTCTTTACTTCTTCTGGCGTTACCTGTGGGATTTCGAATTCCTCTAGGCTATTCTCTCTTCCACTATCGTCGTGGGTACCACTGGTACTGTATAAATCTCTATAGAACTCCTCAGCCACTTGAACTATCTCATCCATATTAGTAACGATATTTCCGGCTTTGTCTCTTAACGCACACGTCTGATTCTTGCCTATTCCTAGTTTCTTCTTCACTGTTTTTAGGCTTCCTTCTTTTAGCCTGTTCAATTCTATCCATATTATAGTTTCTGATGTCCGCTGTCTTACGCTTGTTGATTAACTTAGAAAGTTCTGCCAGTTCTATTCTAGCTGTAGGGTTAGAGGCTTTAATACATTGGCGTTTCTTGATCAGATCTTTCGTCTCCTGCGATAGCTTACTGGTTTCCTGTATAACGGCGTTACCACCGACTTCTATTGCGCACTCCTTAATGATGCCCATGAGATTGTCGTTCATTGCTGCAACACTAAGGTCCTCTTCCTGCGTTAAAGCCGAGTACCTGTTCTGTAGCTTGATCCGGAATTCCTCTAGTTTCCCTCTTACCGCTAACTCATTGATTGGCTTCTTGTGTACCAATTTCTTCCGTTCCCTCCTCAAGTCTAGGCTAATTCGAGTTCTTACCATTCTATGGTCACTGCAGCGTACCTTGCCGAGCACGTCTACATCTTGTATGATGCCAGGGTTCGCGCAGAGTATGAAGTCGATTTCATTTCTAGTCTCACCATTCGGGCTCCTCCACGTCCACTTTCGACTAACCCGCTTGCGGAAAAAGGTGTTCATTATCCGCATATTATTCTGTTCTGCAAACTCTACTAATAATTCTCCTCTGCTATTCCTAGAGCCTATGCCATATTCCCCCACTGACTTGTCTCCAGCCTGCTTGATGCCTACCCTGGCATTGAAGTCGCCCATCAGTATAGTGTATTTTGTTTTGACTTTACCCATCGCCGATTCCACGTCTTCATAAAAGCTTTCGACTTCCTGGTCATCATGACTGCATGTAGGGGCATAGACTTGTACCACCTTCAATTTGTACCTCTTATTAAGCTTCACAACAAGACCTGCCACCCTCTCGTTAATGCTATAAAATTCCTGTATGTTACCAGCTATTTCCTTATTAATCAGGAATCCGACTCCTAGTTCTCGTCTCTCTGCTAAGCCCCGGTAACACAGTACATGCCCGCTTTTTAGCACTGTATATGCTTCTTTTGTCCTCCTAACCTCACTGAGCCCTATTATATCCCATTTACTACCCTCTAATTCCTCCAATAACACTGCTAGACTCGCCTCGCTAGATAGCGTTCTAACGTTAAACGTTGCCAGGTTCAGATTCCAGTGGCGGCCTGTCCGGAGGTCCCATGGGGGTCCCAGAGAGCAGTCGCCCCCAAAGCGACCTGGGTGTTTGATGTGCGGCGGGCTTCGTGCCCGTCAAGCGTATCCCCGGTATCGCTCCCGTGGATCCCACAGCTGACGTCTGCAGCCTCATCCGCTTGATGCGTTAGGGGCTGGTTGTCGGACGACGCTTTTTCCACGATATCGAGGTGTGTTCCCCATCGTCCTCGGACGAGTCAAATACGAAAGCGCCGAAGGCGCGGGCGTGACCCGTCGCCTGGCGGCTTTGCCGTCTCGGCTACGTTGCAAGTGTCGGTCGGTCCACCAGTGCTGCGGGCTCGAGAGAAACCGCAAGCCGCGATCGAGTTGACACAACCGGTCTATCGAGAATGTTGCGTTAGGCGTTTTCAATTCACGGTATGTTATAGCAAAAAAATGTGAGTCTGAAGGACAAGGTGCTCTCGGCGGCAGCGCTCAGCTTCTGCTCGGGCCGCTCGTTTAGCAGCTGCGGCAGACGAAGCACTTCCACCGGTTGCGACGCTCATTGTTCAGAAAGAAAGCGTGGACACGGGAACGCGTGGCTCGTGCAGAGCCCATTCTCTAGCGGTGGCGGCGCCACAGGGAAAGTAGCCCATGCGCAGTTTATCGGAAGCGCACGCTAGCGCCTTTTTTCCGCTCTGGCCGCATGCCTAGTAGTACCGGCCCTCCGCTTTCCTCTTCCCCCTTTTCGCCATACCTTCTTCCGCTTTCCGCCTCCTGGTTGCGCTGCACCATCCCCTCCGCTTTCCTCCTCGCGTCTTTCATCCCCCCGCTGCGCTGCGCGTTCGCTTCCATCTTTTGTCATTCGCTCGGTTACGCCGAGGCCGACGGCGATGCTTGCCGCAGGAAAGGGCGCCGAAGAGCTGCGCTCTAAAAAAAAAAAATGCTTTGAAGAGGTAGAACAATCTTAGGTACTGATACACCAAAGACAGCGTAGCTGTCTAAGCGAGTTTTCAGACACAAGGCTAGTACTATAAAAATGATAAGGCTTTCCATGATGGCTGTTTTTTGTGCTAATTCATCCCCGACACTCTGGTCGAATAGAGTCGTTTCGGGGCTCCCACGCAGGCTGTGTTGTTTTTCGATTGACACTTGCTAATAACCAAACGGTCGGCTTTCATCGGCGCAGCCGCACAAACTGCTAGCTGACCTCCAACGAGGGGGGGGGCGATATTAAAACGCAACACGAGAAACAAGAATTAAGAATTACTGGATAAAAAAAAAACACTGAATGAAGTTGTTGCATATTCGAGTGAGGTATACTCAAACGTAATTTTTTTATATTATAATCCTGGTGAATTACGTTTCAAAGCAAAAAGTCGGGACTCGCACGCAGGTTGCGTGCGAGACCTCCCTCCCATCCCCCAACGGCCTTTCGCGCGACGGAAGAGGGCGCATATGCTCTCCTCCTTTCTTCCTCGCGCGCGCCAGATTGAGCCGCGATCGTCGGTTTCCCTCGCGTGCTTGCACTCGATATACAACGTACGGCGCGCGGCGACGGTGTTATTGCCCTTGGACTTTATACGGAACCTGACGGCGACGGCGACTACTAAAATATGCCTGGAGTGTCCATATAATTGCTATTGCAATAAAACAAAAACAAGGAGAAGGACTGAGGCGCAGCAGCAAATGCACGTACAAGAAACTCCGGAAGAACCCACCTAACAATGACTGTAGACGTTCATGCTATTAGCATTCAAGTCATGCAGTGGGACACCGTACTGCTGAAGATACACATAGTTTAGAAGAACTTGTTGTTGGGCGAGTTGGTAGATATTAGCGAGCATTGTTTAACTGCGCGAACAAACGAACCACAAGGACAGCGAGGGACAAGGACGTCCTTGTCCCTCGCTGTCTTTGTGGTTCGTTTGTTCGCGCAGTTAAACAATGCTCGCTGCTGAAGACACCTTTACATACAATCCGTAGTGGGGGAACTATACGCTAATAATGCTACTCGTATTAATGCGCCCACGCGCCACAGCGCCACGACAGACCACCGCTTGTAGAAATCTTCGCACGCCACAAAGAAAGATTCACTACGCGCTGCATTACAACCACAGCCAGTTTTGCTCCACTGACACCGTGTAATTGTGGTTCAACATGTCTGACTTCGAATGAACTGCGACGCGATTGCATAGGCGCAATTTTCAGGCGTAAAACTTTTATTGTAAGCTAGAAGAGCGCGCGTTCTCACTTTTATCAATCGGACGTGCAATTTGTTTTCTTTTTTTGTGAGCCAGAATGGCGTTTCAGGGGCTACATAGCAGTGAGCAGCAGCACGCCAAAGCGGGCGAAGTAGGCTAGGAATGCTAATCGCATTAAAAATAAACGTTAATGCTAAGGTGCATAGGCTGATGTTAATGCTAAGTTGTATGTAGCGGCTGATGTTCAGAGGTGGTCTCCATCTCAAGGATTGGGTGAGCCCAGAGATGCTCAGCATCGGTGGCATCAGGAGAATCAACGTACAAATATTGGGCTTGACATGGCCTATGGGAACACGTGCAGTAAGTATGGGAAAACAAGGAAAATCAACAATTGAATTCAATTGGAATGTGTCGACAAGTGGTCCAAGTGATGGTTCAACGATGTGAAATTCTGCATATTGCTTGTATTGCTTATACGGTTCACTGTGTACTATTTTATTGACATGAATGTTCAGCCTAGCTAGCTGTAGATTCAGTGCTCTGTTTTCTCTTTTACTTGAGCATTTATTCTTTTATAATAGTTTATATATGCTCGTGCTGAACTTTTTCTTTTTGTATACCTGGATTTATGCATTGATTTTATTAATGTAAACTACCCTCCTCTCCCCCCTCGCTGCCCTTCTCCCGCCCAATGTAATGTCCTCGCGCCCTTAGGGTGCATGAATAAAAAAAAAGTGCTCAAAGGCGAGAAAGCCTTCTAGTCCAATTGATGCATCAGACTGAAGCTTTTCTAGCGTTCCCCAGTCATCCCTTCCCAATATTTCCTGTGCGGGTCACCATCTCGCGAGCAAGACGTCGTCTATAGCTCGCACACTTGGTACGCAAGCCATGTGTGTGCCTTTTGATGACAAGTCAAATAGACAGGAAGGTCATATGTGTGAAGGTACACGCTGTATTATAAAAAAAGAGTCAACACAACGCGTTCTTTGTGTCGACGAAAATTCACGCGAGCAGCGTAACGCTCAGTTTAACCTTAATTTTGTAATCGCTGTTAGGCGGAGTCGTTGTGAGTGCGTTTTCCTTAAGTGCGACCCGCGAACCTGGCATTAAAGGTGTTGAAATTCACAACCAAGCGTGCATGAACAAAGGCGCACATTTCTGGTTGGACTTTCTGTAAATAAATATAGAAAGTACGCCCAAATTGTTTCTCCGAAGACTCCTGCCGTGCATAGCACTATATAATTTTTTTTTCGAACGTTTGAAAAAAAGATTGCCTGAGGACAGAGAGGCAGAGGCCAGCCGAGTCAAACGGGAAGATTGCCAAGCGCAGCAACCGCGGTAATTGTCAAAAAGCAGACGTCGCTGAATGGGCTCCTCCAGTTTCGTTTTTACCGAAAAAAAAAAGCAAGCCTTAAGTTTCTGTCTCCATTTTACGAAACCTAGGAACTCAAATGTAATGTAGTTCCTTTTTTTCTCCCTTTGAATGGCACAGTCCGAAGAGCAGCAAACGGCAGCAGTGGGCTATTGCTCGCGGCTTCATTTTAAATGAGCCGAGGGTTTACTGCACTCTAGGCTATAGCGTCACGTTCCAACTTAAACTACGTTTCATTTCGCAGAGGCCCACGTCCCTTGTCTCCTCGCAACCGGTTACGAAGAGCACACGAGGCCCACGGGATGCCGTGCCAAGGAACGCTATTGTTTTGCGCCGATAGCCAACTGAGTATCAACAGTGAGGCACGTATCTACTCCGTGTAAGCATTGTTGCGGCACAGACAGAGTTACAAGAACTGGTGCTGTTCATCGAAGACCCCTAGATGACTGCGCTGTTCCCGACTGTACTGATTGTTTTTTACTGCAAAGTGCACACGACCGCCTCGTATGTGTGGATATAGGAACATAGTGAAATACTTTCCGCATTGAAAGTGCCAGGGCTCGAAATTGGAGGCACACTTTCCACAAGCCTGTGACGACGTATACAGTACATAAACAAAACGTCTGTTGGCGCACATTTGATTTAACTCAATTCGATTTCAAATATTAAATTAAATTCTGGGGTTTTACGTGCCAAAACCACTTTCTGATTATGAGGCATGCCGTAGTGGAGGACTCCGGAAATTTGGACCACCTGGGGTTCTTTAACGTGCACCTAAATCTAAGTACCCGGGTGTTTTCGCATGTCGCCTCATCGAAATGCGGTCGCCGTGGCCGGGATTCGATCCCGCGACCTCGTGCTGAGCAGCCTAACGCCATGGCCACTGAGCAACCACGGCGGGTCAATTCGATTTGAAGAGCAATGCTCCTCGTTGGTATCACGCACTGATTTACCTGTTAGCTTCAGCGATACCAACGAGAGAGGAAAAGCTTCCGCTCTGTATTGTATATTTTATTTATGTCTAATATCGGTCGAACTCAGGACCGAGAGAGGAATGGTAGTATTCATACAAAACAGTAATTGACGTTCAATTGACATGGCAACAAATAAAAAAGTAATAAACGGAGAAACAATAACTCCTTATTCAAGTGATACGAACGCAATAAATAATGATCAGTCATACAATTACAACAAGAAATATAGCGGACGTAGATAACAAATATAAACACGAATTACTCGCAACAGACATGGCAACAAATCAATAGGTAACGAACGGGTAAGCGATGCCTGTTTATCTTAAGGTATTACGAACACCACTAATGTTGCACGAGGCTACAAATAAATGCTCATTTGATGTCACGTTTGCAGTTTCAGAGCTGTTTCAGGCTCATGGCCACATCGTCTTTTGCGAATCGATAGCCCCGTTCGGGACTTTCGCGGGTGCTCGTTTGAGTAAGAGTTTACGCACGCGGTGCTCACCCTGCGGTCCTTGAAGCCCTGTATGAGCGCGTCCACCTGGTTCGTCGTGAGCGGGAGCCGCAGGTGTGGACCCCTGTACGCCTCCTCGATGACCACTTCGTCGGGGTTCGTGTTGCGCCACAACTCCTGCTCCGCCAGCTCGCTCTTCTCCAGTTCTTTCGGCCGACCTGCTCAACGCCAGTCGCGCGCGCGCGCGCGCCGATCGTGTTTAGCTTGCCCGCACCTCCGAACCACGTGCAGACGGGCAGCAAGCAGCGTGCCCTTCTTTCCACGGCGCCCCTTCTCGTAAGGGGCAGCGCCGTGCTTTAATGGCGGATTCGTTTGCCATCGCTACCACCATTAATCTCTGTCAATGTCAACAATAGGCCGCGTTCACTGCTTTCAGAAAAAAAAAAGAAAAGAAAACGAGAGACAACAAAAGACAAATCACTCCTGCTTGAAAGGGTATAAAGACCGGCCCTACCGACGATTCCATTTAGTCGTTGTACTTTGGCGATCGAATCAGCTTGAGAGACGCGGCATACGATGAAAATAAATGACAGAACACTTGTCCACTCCTGTCTTACGCACTGTTTTACTCCGGGCGGTATCATTAATCAACACGCAAAAGTTAAAGTTTCAATGCTGCAGCCATGAAACCTCTGAAATGGAAGAACATTATCTAATTATCTATCTATCTATCTATCTATCTATCTATCTATCTATCTATCTATCTATCTATCTATCTATCTATCTATCTATCTATCTATCTATCTATCTATCTATCTATCTATCTATCTATCTATCTATCTATCTATCTATCTATCTATCTATCTATCTATCTATCTATCTATCTATCTATCTATCTATCTATCTATCTATCTATCTATCTATCTATCTATCTATCTATCTATCTATCTATCTATCTATCTATCTATCTATCTATCTATCTATCTATCTATCTATCTATCTATCTATCTATCTATCTATCTATCTATCTATCTATCTATCTATCTATCTATCTATCTATCTATCTATCTATCTATCTATCTATCTATCTATCTATCTATCTACTGAATGAGTTCTCTGCTAGAAACGTGAAATTTTGGCGTCTTCCCCCTATTAAAGAACCATTAAAGATTGTCTAGAGTGACGTATTAAAAGGCCTCTAAGAACATGGAAATTTATGTTGAGAAGTCGTGTCAAAGCGAGCAGTCGAGTGCCGCACATGCCAGTATATTAAACTTTATTTGTCAGAGGATCTCAGCTTTAACATAATATTTAGACTATCGCTTCCCGTTCCTGAGACTGGCTTAAGGCAGAGAGATAGGAGGGAGAAAAAGAAAGTCAGCGAGGTTATGCAAGGCTGAGGCCGGTTGTCTACCCTAAAGTGTCCGTAATGACCGGTAGACAAGGTTGTGAATGGTCTCTAGGTAGACAAAAGCGGGACCGATGCTGTATGTATGAGGCTGGAGGGGAAAATGAGCAGCCATGAGCGTCAGTTTAGCCATCCCTTGTTTATCACCACTGGATGATACGGAAGGTAGCAAAGCAAAGCCTTGCACAGATGCTAACACGAAACCGTAACTACTTTGACTGATGGCCAAGCGTTTGGTGTTTCCTGGAGCTGCAGCTTTCATCAAAGACAAGCAGCATACGAGTATACCTTCGAATAAACAGATGAACAAAGAAAACGAACGCTCTGTGCACGAAGCGGCCGTGACTGTGTTTTTAACTGTAGACTGCGATGAGTTCAAAGAATTGAGACAATTTTGAACGGTCGCAACCTTTATGGACAGTCTAAAACTTTAAAATGTCATTGAATTGCGCCATATTCTTTGGAGTCAATCAGGGAGGATGTGACCCCAACAACAGCTAATCAGAGGTGCTCAAATAGCGGAGTCTGACATCGTTCAGAGTAGTCTGCGCAGTCGTTCGGAAGCAGCTACATTGGTGCGCGGTTACGAGAAATATCTTGCATGTCCACAAGCTGCATTCGCCTGGTGTAGATGCCAGTGATTTTCCACAGCGGCGGCCGCAGATGTGTTATCGCGCTCGCAGATCCGCTATACCTATGCTACGCCTCACACGCTCCGTGTAGTGCGGCAAAGTCTAACTCACGTATCAGCCAGTTCGCGACGAGAGCCGGTTGCGTGAGCTACCATTGTGCGCTACTAATCCTTCCGTGAAGCTTCCATTCAGTCGGAGCAGAGTGGAGGGCGATAATTTGCGGTCATTTACGATCGTTCTTCTGTTTCCCCGTTCTGGTTGGCTGACGCCAACCGCAGCTTTGGCTACACTGCACGGAGTTGTTGAGACGGAGTATATGTATGTACCGCGCAACGGTGACTGCAGCGGTTCTTAGACGACAGAAGAGTCCCAATGGCCAACTCACCGCCAGCTGCTTATGGCACGTTCTGGACGGCTCCACATTGACGCTTGGAGCGTCGGCCTCTCACTTTCCGTTCATTACGGAGCAACGGCCTCGCTATTCATTATAAATGGTACGCGTTCCCTGGCACTGCGGCGGATACCAATTAGACGACCGCAGGAGTCGCTGTGCCGCGTATCTACATGCTTTGCATACACGTCCGCCGGATGTTCAAGTTAGAACAGACACACTGGTGAGGTTAATGTGGAAGGCATTCAACCTCCATAAGGAAAGCGCTAGTTCTTTATGGTGTTAGCGGTGACGCACACGGCACCTAAATGGTCACGCACTTAGCAGAATTAACTTTGAACACCAGTACAACGTGAAATGGATAGCTTTGCTGTGCTGGCTTAATGAAGTTTGATGATCCGAAAAGCACTGGAAAAGGGCTTACGTAAGATTTCACGCGGTAAAAGGGAAAAGTAAATTTTTAACTAATGGGATGATGTTAGAAATGAACAATGTCCGGAGAAATGTTAATACCGTTTTGGGAACTTAGAGTGCGAAGGGCAATAAGTTAAAACGAAAAACAGGGTGGCTTAGTGATCAAAAACATCCGCTTGTTAAGTGCACATGCACCCACTTTCTTTTTTTAAGGCAACAAAGTGGAGAAGAGCGAGCTTCCAGGTCGTTTAATAAATTTGATCCTCGCAACTCACTCGCGAAACCTTTGTTGTTTGCTTCTTTCAACGCTGCTTATTTATTTTTTTAAATTTATATTGCTGGGACGCGGGGGATTGTAGCTGATGGAGAACGTAAGTCTATATCGCCAAAACAATGCCAACGCGCGCACATATTTGTTTTTCTTTTTTTGCCGCGCAAGACATTTCAACATTTTCCTTTCTTTTTTTTCTTTTTGTACCCGCGGTTTCACGGGCACGCGGGTCACTCTATACACGGCGCCCGTCGAACTATTTTTCTCGACTTTCGAAAGTGTTCGGAGCTTAAACGCGAAAACGGCGGGACGAACAATAGATTGATGAACTCTTCCCTCGGCGAGCTGACACGATTATCTGGCAGGATAAAGCGGCGACAGAGCGTCCTGGTGCTTGCGACTGTACACACGCACATTAGAGTGGGCCTCTTCGGTCTCGGAAACACGACCTGCGGCCTTTGCCTGACCCTTGCATTATACAAATTGCAGAAGTACTTTACCTAGGCAAATTTTCAAAGAACGAAGCATTTCTCTCGTCCCTCCCGTCTGCATGCGCCCCACTTAATTCTCTAGACTCCAAGGAGTGTGATACAGGTGCTGCCCCGTTTCCGGTGGCTTTTTCCAACTCGCAATTCTTGATTTCATTTTTGTTGTGTCTATTTGATGTCTTTACCCTAAATAATAAGAACCAAAACTAAAACGCTATTCAAGCGCTATGTCGCGGCAGGAAGGCACCTCTGCCTCGCGGTGGGATGCAACGCATCATAATGTATGCACAGGACCGGTATTTTCTAGCGACGCCTTTTGCGATTCTATGCTTTTTCAGGCTTTTCGCGCTTGGCCAGTGGTCAGAGCGACGGTCTGCCCACATTATCAATGGGATCAGGCGGCCGTGTGTGGTGGATGATAAGAATAGCATAGAATAAGGCATCGCTACAATATAGCGGCCCAGCTGCCATTTGACTGGAACCGTGCGTCATTGGCTAATGGCTCAAAGGTGGAGCGAATGAACGCCAATCAGCGAAGTCTTTACGCACGAAGCTGAAAGGCGTTTCGCTTGGAAAGCCCAAGGCAGAGAAATGAGCTCTTGCTGTATCCGGCATGACAGCGCGCCTGGGTCTTCATTTAAGGCCGCTTTGGGCGTAAATCAGCGGGTATGCGTGTCGGCTGTGTGATGCAACCAGAGGCCCGTTGTGGAATACATCATTTCCGGTCACCAATTGGACTTATATACCACCTGAACGAAAACGCCTTTTTGCCGTTTTCAATGACGGTGAAAGAGGTTGAAAAAAAAAAGAGCCGCGTCCTTCACATATGAAAAGTTTTTTTTCTTTTTTCGGCTAGATTCGGAACACGACGCCGTGTCTCTCGCATTAAATGAGCTTTATGACGCTGCATGAATACGCGTCCTTTGTTGGAGCGGAAATATGCCTGGCCATAACACAATAACGTAACTCACGGGAAAGACTCGTGTGGTTGGCCAATCCGCAGCGCTACGTTGTTTCACAATTGAAGGAAAAGAACACGCATGCAACAAGTGGGCAGGGAATACGTATTGTCCTGAAACATTTATCGTCCGATATTATACCTATGTTAAAAGCGGCTTTTCGAATTAAAAATCAGAATCGTCCCTCATGCCTCCATTCCTACGGGCTTCTTACTGCAGAGAGTCATTAAGGAAGCCATGTTTTAGAACCAAGTTCCACCAGAAGAGAAGCTAAAGCAACGAAGCCCGATGTGACACGACATTGTAAGTATTTAGTTAGCTAGTTAGCTAACACAGTTAGCTATACAGTGCTCGAATGGGCAGGCACTGCTTAGGGACGCCGTACACAAACTGAAAAAGTTCAAATTCGCAGAGAAGAAGGCTGCACAAAGTGAAAAAATTCAAGTTCGCAGAGAGGAAGAAGGCTACACAAACTAAAGAAGTTCAAGTTTTCAGAGAAGGAGAATGCTGCACTAGCGCGCCGGTTCGTCGCCTGTGTGCTAAAGGCCTGCAAGATACGCTGTGACAGTGATGACGCGTGCCGCCTACGATTTTCGCGCACGATTTGCATTTCTCTGCTTAAGGCTTTCCGTTCGTTTCACGTTATGCAAAATTTCTCCTCCTTGGCCATGCGGAAGGTAGCAAACTGGACCCCTTTCTTGTCAGCCTGCCTGCCTTTCCGCTTTCCCTTTTCTTTCCATTGTCACATTTCGAAATAAATCTTTCCTGTTTTATGTGGATGAAGAAAAAAAACAAGATGAACAGAATAACCCCGTATTTACGAAACAGGCCTCAACTCGAATCATTTAAGCAACATCACCGAGTGGAGCACAGTGCCGCTCTTCGACTGAAGAAGTCAAATGCTTTTCGGTATAACCCTACTTGCTAATATGATTACGGCGAGGAGTCGCTTCAGAAAGACGCCCTGATTCCATTCGAAGTTATACCACATATTCGCTCAGAAATCGCCGTGGAGTGTCAGTTCTCTCGCGGGGTGGCGCTGCGTGCACTTTCTTCTTGTATAGGGTGCCTCCATGCACGCACCCTCCGCTACTTTCTTTTTATTTTTTTTACACACACACACACACACACACACACACGCCCACACGCACACACACGCACACGCACACACGCACACACACACACACACACACACACACACACACACACACACACACACACACACACACACACACACACACACACACACGCACGCACGCACGCACGCACGCACGCGCACACACACACACACACACACACACACACACACACACACACACACACACACACACACACACACACCACACACACCACACACACACACACACACACACACACACACACACACACACACACACACACACACACACACACACACACACACACACACACACACACACACATATGCTCACGCGCTCGCGTAGGCGTGCGTATGTGAGTTCTTAGAATATCTGGGCTAGTCACCTTATACAGTAATTATGGCGACATTTTGTTTCCCCTTTATCATAATAAATATTGAATAAGAACGGCAATAAAGAAAGAAACCGAGAACGAGAAAACCTGAAAGTGGCGTACGAAAGACTTATAACTACGCTAGCGTATGCGTACTTCCCTCTCCGCCAAATTCCAGACCACGCCCTCCTGAGTTCGACGATAACTGCGAATGGCGTCCTCGATGTCGCGCCCCGCACGTTCTCCTTGCGGTACACATACCGCTGCGTCGCCCATCGACTTCGCCCCCTCACACTTCGAACGGATACTAAATCTGCCGCCATGGCTTTCTTCTTTTTTTTTTTCTGCTCACTTAGTGCGCCTTTTGGTTTGGACAAGGTTCCCACCACCTTTTCTCAGCGTTACAGAGTTTGTTGATGTATCAACAGTCATACTGCACTTGCTTTTAGACATTGGGACGCTTCTTCATCCTCTGATTTGCTGCACCGCGAGCGTCGAAAGCGGAATCAGCCCTTAAGTTTCAGTTTCGGTTTATTATTCGTTCATAAGAATTGGTTACAAGAAATCATATACAGACAAGGGTCCCATAGCGACTACACCGGGACCCTTAGATTAGAAGTTACATAAAAAATTAAAGCGGAATACAGAGTAGAAAAAGAAAGAAGTGCATACTTTTCTCTAGCCACCACACACTGTAACATAATGTGGACTCTTAAAAGTGAATAAGAGCCAAATAAATCTATAGCCTACACCCTTATACCCAATAAGGATGAAGGGCGTGAATTATAGGCCGATTTACGCACTTCTTTCACTTTTAAGGGTGTAAATTATTTTGCAGTGCATTACGTAAATTTTAAATTTGCTCTTCCTTAAGTAAAGTTCACGAGCTAGAACCACGCAACTTTTCGCTTTCCTGCTGCTATGAGCAAGGTATGACCCGAGAATCGAGACGTATAGCTCTAGGGAATTACGCGACGAATGGGCATTAACCATTCCATTTTTAGTATAGAAACCGCGTTCGGTCTCGAATGGTTAACGCCACTGTCTTCTGCAGTGTGAAAGAACTTGGCAGAACGAGGGATTTGAAAGTTATCAGCCAAAGCAACTACGGCATTGCTAGCACAGTTGAGTGCAGACTACAGGCCGAAAGCATGAATACAGAAGTACAAAGATGGTGAATACAAGGGCTCAAATGCCGAATGTACCTGCACAATGAGCACAAATATTAACAAAATGATTATAAATTTAATAATAGGCCATCTTTCAATGGCCTATCTATTTAGCTCCATGCTGGATTCCCCTCATCTCGTTATATATTTTTCTTATAGTGCAATGAATGTGCTCACCCCTGAGAGACTGCGCCGGGCTGTTTGATATTGCTGCTGCTACGGAGGGCTTCACGTTGGAGAGGTGGGTTAGGAGGTCATGAAAGAAATTGTGTAACTGCAAAAAAGAGAGAAAAAGAGAAAAGAGCCCGTCAGTAGACGAAAACTGCGCTGAAAAGCCAAACTAGCGTCACAAGCCCAGACACAATACTCGAACTTTGAGGTCAGTAGTTGGCGAAAGATCACAAATGGGAGAGTAAACCTCTCAATCTATAATAAACGTGTATCTCTGTACAAGTGCGCCTGTATCTTCGTACGTGTCCAAAATTTGCAGAGACCGCTGTTTCGATACAGTAATTAATTTTGGAAGGAGCACCCGTTTGTGATATTTTATCAGCCGACGTCTCGAAATGGCCTACATCCATAAAGAAAGAAGCCATCCGGTACAACGCTGACTGCGGTCTCTGCCTCTGACATTCGTCAGTTGACGTTCCCTCCCACGTAGGATGAACCACCACTGACAGGACCAGTTCTCAGCCGGGAGTCAATTCCTAATTTAACAACAACAACAACAACAACAACAACAACAACAACAACAACAACAACAACAACAACAACAACAACAACAACAACAACAACAACAACAACAACAACAACAACAACAACAACAACGACGACGACGACGACGACGACGACGACGACGACGACGACGACGACGACGACGACGACGACGACGACGACGACGACGACGACGACCGCAAAAACAAAAAAAGACATCAACAAAAACAAACATGCCTTTTCCTTTTCTTTTAATCATCCTTCCTCGACCTGCTATGAGATAGCGCAGTCACATGATGTTCCTTCCTCATTTCCTCGAAGTGCCAGCAACAAGGCGAGGGAGGAGCGTTGATACTTGCAGACGGACTTATCAAGTGCGGTAGCGTCTGAAGCTGGCCCCAACACATACAGTCAATGCTAATGGCGGGGCCGGGGTGTAGCTGTGCACCTTAGCCTGCGTATCAGCCACCCCAGCCCGTCCAGGTGTAGCCAGCCCACACAGCGCAACGTCCACACTCCAGCGCTGTTAAATCGTGGAGGTATTTGTGGAGGATCCGAAACACCTTCCTCCTAATATTCAGTGTGCTCGCGGGAACACATCCTACGCGCGCGGGGTTGGGGGGCGGGGAGGTCATTTTCCACATCAGTCCATCTACTAATGCTTTACGTTTCATATCAAACTGAAGGCACAGCAAGATCCCTGAGTGCTTATTAGAATTTTGCCATCAGTGTAAACGTGAGGATACCACCTGCTTCTTTTTTTCTTTTTTCAGGGTGAAGACGTCGCCTGCTCATTTGACAAATAAAGTTTACTACTACTACTACTACTACTACTACTACTACTACTACTACTACTACTACTACTACTACTACTACTACTACTACTAGTTTGAACAGATTTCTTAAAAATTGCTTGGACCTAGATCACCTGTATGAGAAATCGCAATGTGCGAGTATATTACTAACAATTTAATAACACTCTTGATAACTTGTTACTTCAGGGCACTCGTTGTTATTGCTAAATTTTCGTCAAGTCATGTCTGCTTAATTAAATCTTCAAACTAGCACCACTATCGGGATATCCGTTATTAAACTGTAACGCAAAATGCATTGGCCGTCCTAGTTAGCAATGTACCAAAAGCGGTCTTCTAGCAGTTCGTGTCTATCTAGCAGATTTTGAGGACAGACATATCGAACGTGGTGCTAGTCTTAGGATTTATATTAAGCAGACCCGACTTCACCAACGCTTGGCTTCAATTTCACACTTGCAACATACCAATGCTTGGCATCAATTTCACACCTGCAACATGTACCAGAATGTGAATAACAAGAAAAGTCATTTAGTGAATATCCGCAATTAGCCAAATGCCCGTTGCGATTTGTCGTGTATGCAGTGCCGGTCGCCCCTATGGGTAATCCACCTGTAGAGGCCGAATTTTGCAACGTACTCAATGTCATTTCTAAATAGATATGTCTGAAATAAAAAAAAAGAAGTACATAAGCCACTGTTAGTAGTTCGTACCAGCGAACTTGCGCTTAGCAACAGCACCGCTCGAGCCCTCACGCACGCCATAGGAGGAGGAGGAAGAGAAGGAAGGAAAGGTAGAGAGGTCAACCAGACGCACGTCCGACTTACTACACTATACGGGGGAGTGGGTTTAAGAGCAGAAAAGAGAAGAAAGGAGAAGGAGGGAAGAAGTGCGAAGAAGTGGGAAGAAGGTGCAGGCACCAGGTGATCAGGGCGGGCGGCTCGATTGCTCTTTGGAAAACAGTCATCTCTTTATACCTCCGCAGCAAGGAAGGCAGCGTGGCATATAGAACGCAACATAGACCTGCTAGCCGCTCACCATTGGACTCGGCTAACAAAGGAGGAGGAGGAAGAAAATAAAGAGAGAAGGCAGAGATGTTAACCAGAAATGCGTCTGGTTGGCTACGTTAACGAAAGTTCGCAAGACAGCAAACGGACAGACGGGTGTCGGGTAGGAGGGAGGGTTTGTTGCGAACACGACCGGCGTCCTGGGTGCTAACCCCTCTTGCCCCTTTCGCCTCCTCCTTTTCCTTCACCCGCACTCATTTCGCATTCACGGGCCGCGGCCGCGCCACTGCCATGCATATTGGATGCGCCAGCAGTAGCAGCAGCAGGCGCCGGCGCGGAAGTCATCATGTGAGTCCACTTGCACGGCTGGGCATGCGGAGAAGGCTGCTTCGTCAGTGTAGACGTGCAGGCAAACGTACAACATTAAATAATAAACACTGAATGATTTTGTCAGCAACAACAGCGAAAGGAGGCGGAGCGCAGAATATAAATGGGAGAAAAGAAATGATGTTCTGGAAGAATAACACGGAAAGACGGGCAGCTCGGATACCTTGGACAACAGAAACAAAAGGTCCTACGATAACTCGCGTAAGTAGGGAGCAAAAACGACCAAGTACCGGCTCTGTAGCCAATCTTTCTACGTTCCTGACTGGTAACCAATGTGCGCGCTTGAAAGGGAGTCGCGGTCGCTGAGACGTATACAATTACTATACGATGTGCTTAAGCAAGCGCCGACTTTAATTAGCGGTGCTTCCACGGACCGTATCGCTTCCGCGAAAGTAATGTCGGAAATGGTGCGTCGCTTTGCTTACATTTCATTCCTTGGTCATCGACATCCCTCTTCTCTCATTTAACCCTCCCCCCTCTGTCTTGCCAATTCTCTCCTCTTTCCATAAATGTGAATGGATTGGATGTCGTGTCGGAGGCTCGAATAAACCGTGGCAAAAAAAAAAAAAAAAAGAAACAACACGTGATTTAGTGGCATTAGACCGCAGGCCACTCAGCCTCAGGAAGATCTTAGGTGCTCGGCCAACAGATTCACTGCAAACACGATTGTTACTGGCCCTCCAAAGATTTCTAGAGACGACCAATATTCTCGGAAACTATTGGGTAGAGTGTTTATCTACGATAAGTTAATTCTATGGGATTTTTTTTTACACGACTTCGTCAGTTCAATGCCTAGATTCATGTACCTCGGTCTGAGCCTAATCAGTGCTTTCTTATGTGCCCTGATTTTTAATGTATCATAAGAAGCCAACAAACACTGACTCCAAGGACGACATAGGAAGAATTAGTTGTGCTTAATAAATGAAATAAAGAAACAATAAACCAATGGAAATGAAAGTGGATGGAAAAAACAGCTCGCCGCAGGTGGGGAACGATCCCACAACCTTCGCATTTCGCGTGCGATGCTCTACCAATTGAGCTACCGCGGCGCCGTTTCCCCATCCTCTTTCTTGGTTATTTCACGTTTCCTAGTAGAACCCTGGGAGTGTTAGCCAGCGCCACCACTCATATACCTTGGCGGCGGAAGTCTGTGAGTTTTTGTGAGATTTTTGCTTGAATACCGCTCGTCGGCCGTATTGTGCTACTAGTTCATGTCAAAAAGAAAGGAAGAGAAGATAAACTAGGTTGTCTGAGTTCCTCCGCTTCGGGTAATGTCGTCTATGCTAATAGGACAGCGGCACAAAGCTCTTGGCCGTTGCCTAACCCCACAAAACTTTCCGCGAGCCTGTGGGTTCAACAAAAACCTCACGGAATAAACTAACTGTTCTTTTTGCACCCAGTGTAATTCACGCTATCGTGTTCACCATTAGAGAGCACGTAGGCGTCAGCAATCCCGCTTACAAAGCAAGAACGGTCGGTGCATGTCTAGGAAAGAGAAGTCTCGGCCGTGGCGCCAGCGACGGCGAGCAGATTTACCGAAGACATCTTCAGAAAACTCTGCTGGCGTTCGAGTCCTCGCATATTTTCTCGGAGAGTGGGCCAACTCAATTTTCTAGCAGGTACGGCAAGCTCGCGACAAACGGCGCTCCTGGAAGTTCACGAAAGCCGTTGTGAGCGAATGGCAGGGAGGCTTCCTTACCAAGCTCTTTGCACGTCGGCAGAGCCGACCCCGAGAGTGTGCAGTGCGCCCGCCGGCGTGTTGTCTTCGACAAACACAAACATGGCCGCGCTCTTCTGCGAGCTGAAGCAAATCGGATTTTCTGAAGAAACAAGAGAGAAAGAAGTGACACCCGCCTCATGAATAAGTCAACACAGCCTAGGATGCGGACGCTTGCTTCCAAGGAGTCACAAGCCGGCCATCGCACTTTTCGAAAGTTATTCGAAATGTGCATCCCCCGATGTAAAGTGCGTACGCTGAAAAGTAAAAAAATGATAGTTGCAGTCGCAAAGGGAGAAGGTAAGCTCGCTGGCGAAGGCTTAGCGGTGCCGGCAACACTGTGTGCATTCTTCTTCGTTGAGTTGCGTACTTTTGGATAGTGGCACGGTGATTGGCCTTACGTTTTTCGTTATTCCCGACGACAAAGGCTGGCGACGGGAGTAAGCTCGGTGGACGAAGCGTATACGTATTGGTCTGTCACGGTTCGTCTCGGAGGCCATTTTTAAGTGTGCCGTGGCAGTTTTGCCTCGCGAAATCACAGCTAACCTCTCTGCCTGCGTGCTTCCTCCGGTATCTATAGGTGACGTTGTGTTACCAGTTGTGCGACTGTGGTAACGGTACAAGTGTAGCAAAACTAAGTTTCTTCCCACCACATTTTTTTTACTTTGCTACGAGGGCTGTGCGGCGTGAAACATAATATAATCAGGCAAGACTCATTTTGTATAATGACACGTTTTTGTGTAGATAAAGTTGTTTCCAACCAAAACGATACAAACATTTTGAGTCACACTTACACAACAACACGAGGATCATGACATACGCAGATGACAGCTCGTTTTTTATTGCGAATTGTATAGAAGCCGATTGTCGTTCATTGTTTTCTATATTTCTCGAGTGTGTGCATAAGCTATTGATTGAACAGCGTGGATATGCGGCGACAAAAGGCCCCGTTAAATACGTGTACGCTGCTGTACTCTAAGGTCTTCAATGCCCCTGTTGACGTTTTGTTTTGCAGCTATAGTTAACCGGAGTAAACATAAGGTAGGTACTTCTGAATTCAACTCTTTTGTTCCAAAGACCGTGAGAGACGGAGAGAGATAAACAGCACGTAGAATCACTTCTGCAGGTGCTGCTCATAGGTGTAGTTTTGTGTTATATAGAGGCGCTTGGCTTTATTTCTCCGCTATTTTTCCTATTTTTCTTTTCGCCCTTACCCTTCTTCCAGCTCAGGATAGCAAACCAGAAGCTCTTCCGGTGAACTTCCATGCCTTTCGCATCTAATTTCTCTGTCTCTCTCTAGTGCCATATATTATAGAGTGCATTCACTTGTTCTACGGAAGGCAGAATTGTTAGACCCAGCCGACATCGGCACGGACTGTCTTAGACGTGCTAGTGTGCTTTTTAAGGGATACTGGACTCACTGAAAAACCATAAAATGTGCGAATTGATGCGCTCTTTTTCTTATTTTCTCTCGTTTTCTTATCTTTTCTACCCTTACCCCATCCCCCTGTGCAGAGTAGCCAACTGGACACTTAATCTGGTTAACCTTTCTGCATTTCACCTCTTGTTTTCCCTCCTTCACTTGTTTTAACAATACATTATTCATGCGTGAATTCCACAGAGATTTTGTGAACGTTGTCCGCTTCTCATGAGGAGTATGAACAAGCGAAACCAGCGTCAATAATGGCATTTACATCCGGCACTCACCTCATCTGGCACCAGCGCTACGCCAACGAACATATGCTTGCCATGTATCTCTTTCTCAGCGACTTTCTGAATGTTTCCGGTGGATAGACAAACATTAATGAACATTTTTCAAATCTGTTTTCATAGAATTGACATAAGTGTGAGTACAAGACGAAATGCACGCTACGTGTATGTGTGCCACTCATAATATACAGGTCACCTTCACTCAGTTCAACACCGAGTGTGGAATACTTCGGAGCCTGTCGTCGGGGTGTGCTGCCACGGCAAGGTGCACTGTGTCCTCCTATACGTGCAGCCGACTCTCTGTGGATGGTGGCGAGGGAAGAGGGCACGTAGACGACGACTACGAATCCACTTATCGTGTTCTCAGTGGCCATCTCTGAGTGTTACCCAGCGCACGTCAGCGACCGAGCCTCAATACGCTCTTGACCAATTTGGAAGAGCGTCAAGTACGAGCGCTAACGCATTCAACGGTCCGCAGCGAAACGACCAAGAACGCCTGCGGGATTTTGCGTTGGCTTCTACAGCAGCCCTCCGACACAATATCCTGCGTGATGAGAACTACACTAGGGCTCCACTTCACGACAATGTGGTGTTGGAGTGGAGAGAGAGAGAGCAAATGATAAAGGAAAGGTAGGGAGGTTAACCAGGACTGAGCCCGGTTGGCTACCCTACACTGGGGAAAGGTAAAAGGGGACGGAAAGCTATGCAACTGGCCTATAGGCTGCAGCGCGCGATCATATACGAATGCGCCTGCACTGCGCGTCACCCTGGGAGTCTCGAAAGGCATTCTCCAGCGCAGCTTCAAGAGAACCCCAGCACGCCTCGTAAGGCCGGGAACGCAGCGTCACGTCCTCGTGAAAAGGTGAAAAGAAGGAAAGTAAGCAGTTGCACACCCCTTGTAGGCTCCAAGAAACGAGTCCGCATTAAATCGCCACGTGCTATGGATGACGTGCGCAGTTTGCTTCAAAGGCCAGTTGCGCTTCGACCCTCCCCCCCCCCCCCCCCTTCCTCCATTTCACCTCCACCCTCCATTTGCAGTTTACATCGTCTTCCGGAATCCAGACTGTAGTCAGCTCTAAAGGCGCCGAGTTCTTCCGAAAACTCCTTCGATCGCTGACACAAACGCGAGCTGTACACTTCGCATTCGTGAAAAGCGTGCGGCCGCCCAGCTGTGCTTGCTCCCACACACACAGCTCACCTTATGAGTTGTTGCGTGCAGCTGGAAATCCGCCGTCTGTAGGCTGCTCCAGCAGGCGGTACGCACGCCTAGTGGTCGCGTGGCAGGGGACACAAAGTTCGTGACGCGCACGCGTGCACCGAAGCCATGCCTTGGACCCTGAGTTCACTTTCTTTTCTACACCGACCAAATTTGATCATTCGGAACAATTGTAGGCATGGAGCCACCGCACTTTCATTCGTTTTGCTTGTTTGTTTCTTCGCTAATGGTGTGGCCAAATTGAGGTTTGCCCTAAGTTAAGCTTGGACTCGTCTCACATGCTGGTGGTAATAGGAAGTTCAGGTTTTAGTGAAGCAACAAACTGACGATACGTTGCGCTCAAGGCGAACAAACCGCGCAATGCGCAGATGAGTCCATGCAGTCACGCGGATATATCATCGGAGGTGTGCCCCAGCGCAAGGAGCCGCGCCCGCGAATGCCGCGCCGCCGCACGCAAGCCGCTGGCTGACCCAGGCTGTGAGCGCCGCAAGAGGCCAAAAGTAAATCTGTGCAAAAGTAAGGCGGGAGTAAGTGGTAAAACTGTCTAGGGGCTTTTGACATGGATATTAGGATATCAATCTTGGAGAGGAGTAAATGCGGCTGCTCGAAGCTAGCGAGTGTATTAAGGAGTCTCACGCATGAAAGTGCCGACAAAGCAGCCTGCCCGTGCGTTACACGGAAAAGCCGAAAGCACTTCGATTCTTTTGTCCAGAACGGACGAAAAACGGTGCCCTAACATTTTTGTTTGTTCACATATCACAACGTTAAGGAAGTGAAATTCACAGGATTTCACTAAGAGGTGCCGCTATGATAGCGGCACCTCTTAGTACAACTCTTACCAGGTATTACTCTCCGTGAAGATACCTTACTGCGTCGCTGGCGGATACGTGTTGCTTTTGCGAACGCCTACGCATTTCTGATTTAAATGGCGAACCGTGCCAACTGTCAAGTTGTAGCACAGAAGACACTCTAAAGTGCCGGTTGTGTGATAGGCCATGTAGTGCGAAAATCAGAAGCTCGCCATCTGATGACATCAAACTTGATGACAGAAGACCTGCAAATGATGACCCTACATTGTGTACTAAAAGCCCGGCTTCTTTATTATTATTTTTTTTACAACGTACCCTTACCACCGCCTGTGATAAACCCTGATACTCGTGCAAAGAGCCGAATTCACAAAGTTTTTTGTTCAGAAGTGCTCTCTACCATTGGCCGGCTATCTTCAATAAAAATATGTCCAGCTTCATCAGTATTGGTTGAAATTTTTTGTCTTACATGCGATTCTAGCGTAAGAAAGAGAGAGGGAGAGATAGAGAGAAACAAGAAAAGGCAACGAGGTTAACGGGACGGACGCCTAGCGTGAGAGCTTTTTGTGAATATGGGCCAAGATGCTCAGGGAGGCTGAACTAAATTGTATCGTTCCAGAGAAGTATACCCGTTCGATAACAGACTCAAAAATGATCTGACTCGTTACCTGCATAGGACAAGGATGCCTGCGTTTGTTTGATGCTGTTCTTGTTTACCTTTATTTTGCTACACATGCCTTGTGAAAAATTTCCGAACAACAACAACAACAAAAAAAGCCGTTTACAGAACCTGGCCCGTATTAAAAAAAAAACTCTTACGCTTACACAACAATTTTCTGTTGCGTTCGTAAAAGAAAATTCCAGCCAATCATGATGGTGTACATTAAATTAAGGAAGGCGGGTGACCAATAGAAAATAGAACTTACGAATGAGAAGTGTGGTGTATTCAGCCCCAGAAAATTTTGGTACCTTGACCCCGTGCATGACCCGTCCCACATCGACATTTAAGGGACTCCCACGTAAGGCATCCCCAAGCTACGGCTAAGTCCCTGACTTTAGACCCTAGGTATGGTACGTATGTCACGTGATGTAGCAGAATTGCCTCTTCCAACAGAGGCCAGTCGTGTAACTGATTGAGCACAGCATAAAATGAGCGTCTTTGAACCATGCATATTGCGGGCAGTGGCAGCAATCATTACTCACGGGAAGTATAGAGCTGTCGCAGAAAGAAAGCATGCACTCGTTGCGCAGCCGGTTAACTTTCATCGCTGTGACATTTGGACCAATGGAAAATCAACTATACGAAAAGAAGGAACTCGCAGCGTTCAGCTTAGCGCGGGAAATGATCCGTCAGTATTAGCGCGAACTTTTCGAATACTATGCAACTCGGTCATCGCGCATAACCTATCTTTTTTTTTCCTTTCTTTCTTCGGGAAGAGCAGATTGCGACAGCCTGAAACATCTCTGGCTGCCGCAGTCGTCAAACATTCCTGCAACGCGTGACTTCTCCAGGAAGAAGCTCTCTGCTCCTCTTCCTTCTACTCGATGCGAAACGGGGATTCTGAAAATGGGCAAAGCATGTTGCGAGCACTCAAGTGGACGCGCAAGTATACGAGTATGCGAGATGCGGGTTTTATTTCATCAAGTTTTGCCTCGTCGTACTAGCAGCCGCTGCGGGAGCATCAGAGCTAAGAGGAAGCGACGTGCTCGGCTTCAGCGAGGTTTGCCCCCACGCCTATGAATTACGTGCCGAAAGCGTGCCGCGGAAAAACCGGTCGCGACCGAGGCTGCCTAATAAGCGGACGCGTCAAACGATCCGGACAGCGTCGAGGATAGGCTTGACCCGATAGCCACGCGTGGGCTGGCGGGCGCCTCGCGTATGCGGGTAGCACAGAAATCACTTTCGAACTGCCGCACGACGGCTTGGCCTGATTGGCTAGGCACAGCTTCGTTAATGAGACTTGGGCGTAATCGCTACGCGGTAATTAGGCCCGCGTTGTAGACGAGTAAATTGTAGCCCACGCGTAACTTCGTAACCAGCAACATCGCTTCCCGCGCGGAGGAGAGCCGACAGCGTCTAATGAGAGTCCGCGCGCTAGCGCGTGCGCTCTCTCTCGCAGCACTGGTCAGCAGTTGTACACAGGAACGCGCTGGGTGGTTCCTCGAGAGCGCGCGGTTATTACTGCTCTCCCCCAGAACAAGCCAAACGCGAAATACTTGTTTAACGGAATTATACGGTGGATCGCGTTAGTCTACTCGAACTGTTTTACCTGTGTCGCTTCACTTCTGCGAGAGTTGGACATTGACAGGAAAGAATTATAGTTCCACTTGCAATCATCCAATAAAACATTAGACATAACCCATCTCGCGACGGCAGTCGACGGCAATGCGATTTGCATTCAAGCAACGTGGCCACACACAGTATTGCTGAAATCACGTTTATTTAAAATATGCAGTGGTCGATCTGAGACTTTCGTTTGCTTCGGCTATATGCGACACGCACTGCCTACGGTATCGGCCCACTTTGCTATTCCACTCACTTGCCAAGGTCGCCCATGAGCATGAAGGTATGACGACGACGCAGTGACGACGATGAAATGACGTCGATGGAACGACGAAGACAGTACGACGAAGACGGCATGGCGACGACGAGGTGGTGATTTTGAAATGATAGTGTAACGACCGCAGCGCGATGATGACGGCACGAGGACAATGCGATGACAACGAATGTACGAGGACAATGCGATGACAATGAATGTACGACGACAATAGCGTGACGATGACGGTTTGACAACGGATGCATGGCAGCGGCTGTTTCACGACGACGTAATGAAAACGAAGACAAGACAATGACGGTATAATCCCGATTGAATGACGACCGCATGATTACACGATAGGCTAACGAAGGAGTTACGTTGATGGAACGACAAAGGAGGTATGACGATGACTGTGTGACGACGATGGCGTGGCAACGACGACATGACAAGTGTCCGACGACGCAGTTAGAATGACGACGAAGGTATGGCAACGGATGTATAACGGCTACTGTACATATGAAGACGGCGCAATGATGGCGATGGCATAACAACAGTATGAGAACAATGGGATGACTACGAGTGTATGACGACGATGAGGTGACGACGGCTGTGTCACGAAGAATGTATGACGACGATGACAGGAAGACGGCGGCGTGACGAGGATCAAACGACGCCGCTCTAGTGACGACGACAGCATGACGGGAGTCGAATGACGAATTAAGCTGGAAGGGTGACGATGCAATAAACACGATGGCATCGCGACCCCAAGCACATACCTAGTTGCCCTAGCTACTAGACAACTTGGGCGCTGGGTTGGCGTGTAAGGCACGACGAAGACGGCAGGGCGTGAGTCAAACGACAAAGCTGGAATGATGACCATGGGACGACCACGACGACATCCCGACCGTGAGCACACACCTGTAGTTGGTGACGACCTAAGAATTCCAAAGAAGCTCCACCAATAAAAATGTAGTACACCTGGTCTTCACCTCTGAAAAAAAGGTGACTTCCACTACTCTGCTCACAGCTTAATGACTTCGGTCGGCTAATGTAAATGCAGCCCGATTAGAAAATAAAAGCTAGCTGTTTCAGTGTAAAATATTACATATGGCTGACTAGTGACTCCAGGATTCCCTATAATATGTGCCCAGGCGTTTAGGTTTCTTCCTGAAACCAGTGACACAAAGGCTGATCTGTACAGGGAAAATAGTTCTTTCAAACAGGCGAAACAACCTGTCGTCAGGTAAATAAGAGAATCTAATTGGATGCGAATTTTGTTTTAGCTAGAGTGTGCATGCACAAAAGCTTGTAAGTCTTATATGTAGTCGCCGACTATAGCGGCCATAGCTCGTACACAACTTGGGTCACTGCGTAGATAGGTAGGTAGGTAGGCAGATTGATTGATTGATTGATTGATTGATTGATTGATTGATTGATTGATTGATTGATTGATTGATTGATTGATTGATTGATTGATATGCAGGCTGAATACGCCTGAATTAGGCAAAGAATTCTAAGCGCATTAAACAACGCCTCGCTATGGCGAGGTCACTTTGGTGGAGAGAACTTCTTCAAGTCCCCGTAACGAATTCATGTATACACCTGTCGATGCATTAGCACCATGCTGAAGCGCTCCCCTCACTTCTCCCGTATTTTCTTTGTGCTTGTAACAAAGTTACTTGTCCCTTGGCATGCTGCACGGTTGTGTCACGCCCGTCGTGCAATTCTTTTAAAATGCTTTCTGCCACGCCAATGGAGCTTAAACAATAGAAGGTGAGTAACGACGTTGAAGCATCTGAATAGCTTCTCTGGATAACTCCTTAGGTATCCAGTTAAAACACTCACGGGGCACCTGCAGTTAAAAAATTCACAGAGGTGTAGCGAGGCAATGGCGTGCCCGCTAAAGGGCGAAGTCCCGGTCTTGCCTTCGCCGTAACCGGAGCTCCGGTGACGCGCTAGGATTACACACCGATGCACCAAGGAGGCACGGGCGAGCGCTAGCCTTCGCGAATACTTAAACACACAGCTCGAGTAAGGCTCAAGCCTTCCCACGAGCGTCTCCTCTTCTTGATTAAGTGACGAGCGTGAAGACTTGATGCTCTGCGCGCAAACAACATTGAAGGGGAGAGGGCAGCAGGGAGGACTCACCTTAATTTGATCCTGCTCTCCGGCGTATTCGAGGCTCTGGAATATATTCCACGAGCAGCGCTTACGAATCTCCTGACGGGCCAGGTAGCGGCGATACCAGCGTTGGATGAGCAGGGCCGCCTTGATTGCTGTTGTAAGAAAAGAAAAAAAAGGAAAGAGAGGGAGAAAAAAAAGAACCGAGAAATCAGACACTACATCGGGCCAGGGCTTTGCGTGCCGCGACTTCTGAGCAGCCGGATTGGCGGCAACTATTTATCCATGCAGCATGATTAGTGCACCGTGCGCTGTGCGGTGCGAGCGTGCCACGTGAATGAAACACGAGCTCGCCTAATCCCTCGCCGTCTAAAGGATAAGCACGGATTACCTTAAAGGTTCCGACAAACTTTCTCTCGACTTACTTGAGAGAGTGCGCTTTGACTGCTCTATACGATGGAAGAACTTTCTCCTCTGAGAAAACGCCTTCCTCAGCCACTTCGCAGTGGATTAGCGTGTCAGAGGAATGCGTCAGCGAGGGTGCATGAGTTGGAAACTGAACATTAACGTACTTAGTCGCTTTCAGTCTCCAGGACCTGTTCACTTTAAAATAACCGACATATAGCAGAGATTCACGAGTGCGATTGATATGCGTTTTACTTTCTACGGCACCTTTTACAGAAATGACTTTTGTTTGTCGTTATCTCATGGTGGCGTGCCTTCCTGGTAAGAGAGAGAGAGAGAAAGGCAGCTTCTTTGGCTGAGCTGCTGAGGCAGTGTATTGACGTCGACGTGTACACACGAGTCGACATTACGAAGCTTAAGGACAATACACAAAAGTTATTGGGAGGATGAAACCCCTGAAAGTAAGAGATCATCGATGTAAACTGTGAGCTATCGCGCCATATTAATTCCTAATAAGGCGTTTTCTTTCCCAAAGTACAAGCGGTAGTAGATACGCTGCAGAGAAGCCCCAACATTTCTATTAAATATATGCAAATCTTCATTCATCATCGGATGTGACCGGTCTGTAGGTGCTTCTCAGTACCAATACTCAGTCAGTATGGAATTAATTAATCACCACCTGACTTGTTATCATTGCGCTCACATTTATCAGGAGTGGGTGGAGCCATAAGTGAACTGCTGGACGGTCTTTCTATATCGATGAAAGGAGCGCGTAGTAGCTAGTGGACTTCGAAATGAGGACATGTCCAAAGTAATTACGCAGGGTAGCGTAATTACTCCGTGACGTTTCTCCGGCTGTATATGTTAGACTGTAGTTAAAAACACGGCTGTGCACTCCCACCTGCCACCAAAGGCGCGCAACAGCAGTGTACAAGTAACAACAATTCCTAACATATAGCTTAGCATTGCTTTCATTCCAGGTGTGAGTCAAAGGGAGAGTGAAGGGTCAGTGTTTGCGTGGAAGGGGTGTGGTGCGGACATGTGAGGCAATAAATGAGCGACCCCAATCATGCTGAGCCTTGAGTGAATTGGCGTGATTGTAGAGCAGCCTCGCCTTCACTCCCAGCCCCCCTTGAAACACGAGTACAGGTCAGAAGCATGTGTGATATGTTCTTTTCTCAGGGGTATTGCAGTTTGCTGCGCCTATGCTTGCATCTCACTGAAGCCCATTCACCTCGAATGACCGCCCATTTCCCTTGCTGAGCCATCTGTGACTATATGGGAGAATTACGGCTATGGCCGTCCGTCTGTGTAATCTTATGGTCACGTTTTTCCCCGATGAATGCACGCGGGAGAGTAAAGAATAGCGTTATTTACGATTTCTGCTGACGCATTGCATGTTCGCTTAAAACTTGTGTCCCATGTAAGTGGCAGCTAGCGCTGCTGCCGGCACGAAGAAGAAGAAAGAAAATGGCGTTCCTCCCTGCAAGGACAGAGCGGGCTTTTGGCGCTCATTCTAGCGTGATATCTGGCAGCTAAGTAACTGGTACTGAAAATACATTATAGATGCATAAGCGATTTCCTACTACTTCTTGACCAACTCTCGCATATAGATTTCATTTGACTAATCTCTCGCTCAACATCAGTTGGACGATAACCTATGATTTTCTGGACTGCAAACAGCGATATTGTCATGACACTTGCTCTGAGACGTGAAATAGGTCAAAGGGTGAAGACGAAGGAAACAGTCAACCAGCGTTAGGTACGTTTCGCGGCGCCTATAGTTACTACGGTTAAAAAAGTTTAAATGTTTACAAGCCAGCAAAGCAAATACCAGTGACGTGAAAGTTAAAATGTGGCTGGGAGGTTTAGCAAGGTGGGTGGGGGGATATCTCGTATAACCCTCATCTCATTTCGCTTCGAAAAGCTTCTGTTGCAGGCCCTGTTAAGTTCCATTACAGGCTTTGGTAGGTTTTCTCTAGACTTTTGTGGTTTGTCTTGTAGACTCTCTTGTAGATCATCACCGTAGAGTGTGGACGGCAAAATGGCAGCCATGTGACTGTTGCCTTTCGCTCGCCCCTCTTACTGAGCCCGTCCAAAGCTCTTAGCGATCACTTAGGTATTCGCATTATTGCAGGAAAGCTGTTGTGAAATACAGTGTGCCGAATTTGCGTCAAAACTGCTCGTACGTTCAGCGAAGAGTTTGTCCTGAGCGTCTCCGGCAGTGAATGCCCCATCCGGCACGGTCACGTGACCGCTTGTGCACTTGTGTTGTGCATGTGTGCTTGCTACAGATCTACGTGTGTCCCGCTGCGCCCTCTGGCAGCGCTTTGCAGCAGTTACCTCTGTCGACGTCGCGTCTGCTCCTATAGGGTCTCCGTCCACGCAAACCTGCCGAGCCAACGGAGGACACATTTTGCAGTTGTCCCCATAATACAGACACATGCCATGATTTCACGGTGTAATAGAAGAGGAAGGTGCTGCCTTCAATGAAAACCTGGAGATGTTTTCCTGGCTGAAGGCGTGGCGTGCTATACCAGGTGCGGTACAATAGAAGACACTCCACGTCAGCTACAGCACCCGATTCATCACAACTTTATGCTAAGTCGCGACCTGCACACATTTTCGACACCGCAATGTTCCGTGAAATTGGATTTTGTGACATCACTTCTCATTACTGACATTGCGTTTGCACGGAAAATCCCTCCAGTATGCGGGTGCGGCGATTAGGTATAGCTACCGAAACGAAAGCTTCGTAGGTCGACACCTGTGGGAATGAACCAAAGAAGGCCAGGCGCATCAGGCCCATTGCACTTTATTCGCCATTATTTCCCTTCCCCCAAAGTAGGGTAGTAATATTACTGGTTTAAACAAGTAAATAAATATTCGCGCGATCTAACCGCCAGTGAGTCCTATACATTGCATGGAGACACTTGGGATCTCTGCAACATCAGCTGGAAAGAGAGAGAGAGAGAGAGAGAGAGAGAGAGAGAGAGAGAGAGAGAGAGAGAGAGAGAGAGAGAGAGAGAGAGAGAGAGAGAGAGAGAGAGAGAGAGAACTATTTGGTCCATTAAGGGTTTAGCGTTCGGTCTTCGTCTTCATCGCTGCAGACGCTTGACCTTCTTAGCAGGGTTGGGCCCCTAGTCCAGGGCTCCACTGAGCCGCGCTGCTTCCCTTGCGTGCTGCACCATTGCCCTTTGGGCGACAAGCTCGCAGCTGGTGAGCCGGCTCTCCCACTACTCCGCACTCGGGGTTTTGTGTTGGTGGAATGTGTAGTTACGTTTACACTACCAGGTTATATGCACTTCACCGTGGAGATCGGTTATTCAGACTTACTGAACTACCACAGAGGCAATAGAATTAGATGCTCCCCGCCACACAAAGCCTTAACACATCAAGAAGCAGCTAGGTGGCGGAGGCTGGAAACGGAAACCTTCTCTAACTTACATATACTAAGTAAGATGTATCCTCTACAATTTAGGAACACTTGCCCGTGGTGCGGGGCAACCCCCACGCTTTACCATATAACCTGGGAGCTGGAAAGAAAATTGTTACAGTGCCGCCGTGCAAAAGTGCCACAAAGTCGAGATACTTCTTGAGGCGTATATTTTGTGCAAGTCCAAGAATTTAATTTCATTGGTGCCATGAACTTTTCGGAAATATCTCGCTGTGCAGCATACTGCCCACACAACATAGCTCCGTCAGACGTTCACGTATGCACCTATGACACAAGTGCTGAATAATGTGGCGAAAGACCTAGAACCGGTCAAATATGCAAAATACAACTACCCTCGATTTCGTGTCTGTCATGTTTAAGTGGTCGAAAAGTTATAGTGCGAGTTCAGCAGCACAGATGACATTTAGCGGTATTGTCAGGGCACATCGTGCGTCGTTTACTTCAGGGTACGCACTTACGGCCAAGCCAGCATTTCCTCCGTGGTGTTTGAGCCGTCCACAAGTACATATAATGATTCCAGGACTATAGAAGAAGACAGATCTACCGGCACCTGCTCTAACACAGCTGAGCTTACTTCTTTTGCATGAAAAGTACAGCAACCATGTGCACATCTATACCGATGGATCGACTACGTCGCGCAGTTCTGGTGGTGCCGTGGTTATACCAACGCGAGGAATGACACTGCGGTTCAAGACATCGCATGTCACGACCTCAACGGCGGCAGAACTAACGGCCCTGCGTCGAGCACTGGAATTCATTGATTCTGAAAGACCTGGAAAATGGGCTGTGTCCTGTGATTCAAAACCGACATTACAGTGCACGCAGTCAGTTCTCCGACACGGATGTCATGACCAATTGACATACGAAATCGTGGAACTTTACCATCACGTCCAACAAATAGGCCACGAGATCGTTTTTCAATTGTATACCTGGCCATTGTGGAATCAGTGGCAATGATTCCGCCGATAACGCTGCTCGCACAGCACATCAACAAGAGCACGGCGTTCCAATTCCGCTTTCGAGGACAGACGTGCAAGGCAGTTTCGACACCTGGTACGCAGTCTCACATTGACCGAGTGGAACTCGCCAAACTTACGACTTACACGACTGCATCGACTAAACCCCTCCCTGCAACTCCGACCTCCACTCGGACTTCCTCGACGTGAAGCTACGCTTCTCTGTCGCCTTCGGTTAGGAGTTGCCTTCACAAAGGCATACTCTACATTAATTGGAGTGAATGACAGTGCAGCATGCGAGGTCTGTGGCACCGAAGAAAACATCAACCACCTGCTGTGCCACGGTCCCCGCTATGCACCAGAGAGACAAGAACTTGCCCAAGCTTTGCAAAAACTGGACAATCGGTCGCTTTCTGTGCAGGTGCTGCTGGAACACCGCCCCCATCGACGGTCGGTCCATAAAGCGGTGAAGGCGCTTTTGTGCTCTTTAAGGACGACGGGCTTGTCCGACCATCTGTGACTATTAATGCAATTTCTGTAAGACCACACACGTCAGCGAACTCACCGCAATTTCCGTCTTTCCTTCCCTCCTCTATCTCCCTGTGATCTTTGTTCTCCCCCTTTCCCATTCCCCCGGTGTAGTGTAGCCAACCGGACGTTGTTCTAGTTAACCTCCCTGCCTTCTACTTTTCTCTTTCCTCCTCCTCCCTACGCACATCTCGTACGTAGCAAGATAAAAAAAAGGAGAGAGAGAGAGAGAGAGAGAGAGAGAGAGAGAGAGACATAAACCATCGATTTGGTATATTCAGTGGTAGTAGAGGGAGGATAATTTATAATAAACGCGTTTGAACAACAGCAACGGTAGCACAGCTAGCAGTTCTAGGGTCCAGTTAAACGCTTAAATTCCTTACAGCAATTTTTTTTAAACATTCAAGTATGCGATGCTATTCCGTTACGCCAGCATTAATGATGATGGTACGGTAAATGCTTTTTCATTGCTGCTGCAAGAATTTGCTCTCGTAAATTTTGTAAATAAAGATGCTGTTTGGCTGCATTTACCACAATATGACCGATGAGTACAGCTTCCGTATCTACTCCTAGCCTTCATAATGTGCATCGTAAAAAAGCGCGACGAAAAGTACTGAAATATCATTTATAAGGGAACATGTCTACTATAACAAGAGAGCGAGAGTGTGTTTCTATGCAAGGTTGAAATATTAAAGCGAGGCAAACGTTAGGAATGGAAATAATATAGACAAAGGGGAGTGCAACAAAGGTACAGCCTGACATTGTTGTTGTTGTTGTCGTTGCAGTTGTCGTTGTTGCACGAAAATCAAAAGATACAAATACGCAATGTACAATTACGTACCTTCAGGGTATTACAAATAAATAAATAAATAAATAAATAAATAAATAAATACCACTACAAAGCGCATCAGTGTAGATATTTGGGCTTGTTGGTGTAACATATTGCAGTATTTCTTGTAGCGCAAAAAGCACAAGGACGTAGAAGAGAAAACAGGCACACAGAGGCGTTAGCGCCTGTGTGTGTGTGTTTTTTTTTATTCTACGTAATTGTGCTTTTTGCGCTGCAGAAAAAGAATATGCAAAACCTCCACAAAAGCAACAATGAAAGACATGGTAACATTTGCTTCCTGAAAGAATCGTTAGGTCATCTTGCTTGAAGAAATAAGAAGATTAGGAAAAAAACACACAAAGGACGGCAAAGCGTAGCACATCACGAATAAACAATGGAAGAACACTGCAGGCGACAGTCACGTTCCGCGGCTATACACAGCCGAACGACGTCTTTCAATGTCGGTGAGGCAGTCATTGGCGCTGCGCATGACCACTCAATGTTGGGCACATGTGTCACTTTATGACAGATCGGTTAAAGCTGTTTTGCAACGCTGATGTGCGTTATTTATTAAACTTAACAAATGTGAATACTCCAGCGAATGCTTTTTAGATTCCTTCTGCCAAAATATAAAACACTATTCTGTGATGCACTGTTACTTACACACTCTCATATAAAAAAAATAGTAAATGAATGAATGAATGAATGAATTCATTACTACGGTGGCTGTGGCGGTTACGGTGACTAGGATATCTTGCATAATGTCATGGGATTCGTTTCTGGCTGCGACGGCCGTAGGAGCGGCATTCTAAATAGTATATAGCCCTCGACGCATCTGCCATCGCCCAGATGTTCTTCAGGGGTTAAACCGCGTCCATTTACCCATTACTGACATTCCTTTGTTGCCTGATTGCAAGAAGAAACGTCTTTTCGAGCAACAGTGATACGGCCATTCCGTGTGTTCGTTTGCTGCCTACTGTTGCGTTTCGCCTGCGACACGTGGTTTTGCCGGCGCGACTGCGGCGGGGCGGCAGACATTTTGGCCCGATCGTCGTCGCCGCAACGCTCCCCGCCAGGTGTTTCCAGGCGCGACTGCGGCGATGCGACCGCAAAGGATTACCCTCTCCTTCCAGTCATTGTGCCTGAACCAGGCGATGCGACAGCAGGGGCACCCTCTCCTTCCAGTCATTGTGCCCGAACCAGGCGATGCGAAAGCAAGGATCACCCTCTCATTACAGTCATTGTGCCCGACCGGCAGCGCTACGACAGTGTGCGTCACCATTAGCCCATTGTACATTCACGTGCTCGTCTATTGAGGGGTTCCTTCTTGCCCTCAACTGCGAGAGTATAAAAACAGCTGCCCCCGGACGCCAAAAAGGAGGGCTCCGATTTCTTCTGTTGAGTAAAGTGCTCTCCCGTCTCTCTACTTCGGTCAACCTGACCGCCAACTCTTTGCGATGTTAAAATAAACAAGTTGTTTTGTTGTTACCAGTCGACTCATGCTTTGCCGGGACCTTCGGATGCTTCCAGTTGTACCCCAGGCCGCCAGGCCAACGCTACCCTTGGGGCTTGCGACCCAGGTACATCCACGGGCGTCAGCGCCGAGTTCCCAACAGATCGTACCAGCGGTGCGATCCAAACATCTGGTTGGCAGCGGTGAGATCGCCTCCGACTTCAAACAACTGTCTGCCAGCGGTGAGATCGCGACAACGGAGGCCAGCAGCGAAGAGATGCAGTTGACTGTATGCTGAGCAGCTCATCGACGATCCGGGAGCAGTGCAACGAGCCCTGTGTGATGACTGGTTGCCTGCAGCGGAACGACTGCGCTGGACTCTTGGCTGCGAGGTTTGGTGAGTGCGGGACTTTCTTCTTCTGAGCTTTGCCAGGCTTTTGTTAGTGTCAGAAACAGAGCTGGTAATTGTGGTTGTCGTTGCTGCCGGGTTAGTTTGCGGCAAGACAATAGTAAGCAGTAGAGAAAGCAGCATTCAGAGCAGCCATGGATTTGAAGTCGTTGCGCAAACCGAAATTGTTGGAGCTTGCAAGAGAGTTGGGTCTGGATGTCTCGGACAAACTCAGAAAACCAGAACTGATAAAGGCTATTCTTGAGTTAGAGGCTGAGGATGACGAGCTGTCGGAATGCCTTGAGACCATTGAAGAGAGGGAGACTGCAAAAAGACAGGAGCGCGAACTTAAAGAGCAAAAAGAAAAAGAAGAGCGCGAACTTAAAGAACAAAAAGAAAAACAAGAGCGTGACCGTCAACACGCTTTGGAAATGAAGCGTCTTGAGGTAGAGATGGAACGCGCTCGTAATGGAAGTCAGGCACACGGTGCAGGAGAACGCGTATTGTTCAAAATGACTGACCTGATGCGGCCGTTTAAGCTTGGAGAGGACATTGGTTTGTTCCTGGTTAACTTTGAGCGAACGTGCGAGAAGCAGGGGTTCTCTCGGGAAACGTGGCCACAGCGCTTGCTCACTTTGTTACCCGGCGAGGCGGCCGACGTAGTCGCTCGCTTGGATAGAGAGGAGGCAGAGGATTTCGACACAGTGAAATCGAGTCTTCTAAAAAAGTACCGGCTGTCTGCGGAGGCGTTCCGTCGGAAGTTTCGGGAAAATGAGAAAGGCAGAAGTGAGTCATATACAGAGTTTGCGTATAGGCTTATGTCAAACATGCAGGAGTGGCTCAAAGAAGAGAAAGCGTTTGGTGACCACGATAAAGTTCTGCAGTGCCTCGGGCTAGAACAGTTTTATAGTCGGTTACCGGAGAACGTGCGATACTGGGTCTTGGATAGCCCAGACGTTTGTACGGTGGCTAAAGCCGCTGAGCTAGCCGAAGAGTTTGTGACGCGTCGGGCTCGCGGAGCTAAGGACGGTCAAAAGGGTGAATTTGGCTCGAAGTTTGAGAGGCCGAAATTCACGCCCATGAGGTTAAAGGGGGACACGCGTAGTGAGGATGCGAGTGAAAGCAGTCCGACCAAACGTAAAGAGACGGCGGCAGCCAAACGCAGAAAGCGGTTCGAGATGAGGCGAGCGCGCGTTTGTTATACGTGCCAGAAGCCGGGTCACTTTTCGGCGCAGTGTCCGGAAACAACACCAAAAGTTGTGTTTTTTTCAATAGGCAGCACTGACGAGAACATGAAGCTTCTCGAGCCTTACATGCGAGACCTCCTCGTGAACGGGAAAGAGTGCCGAGTGCTTCGCGATTCCGCAGCTACGATGGATGTAGTTCACCCGTCTTACGTAGAACCCCATATGTTCACGGGCGAGTGCGCGTGGATCAAGCAAGCCGTGGAAGCTCATAGCGTGTGTCTGCCAGTAGCAAGGGTGCTTATTGAAGGACCTTTCGGAGCGCTTGAGACGGAGGCGGCAGTGTCATCTATGCTGCCACCCCAGTACCCGTACCTATTTTCAAACAGGTCCGATCACCTCCTGCGCGAGAAGGGGCTTTTGTTTGGTGAAGCTAGTGTTCAGGCCTTAACCAGATCGAAGGTTCGGGAGCTCGCTGCAAAGGCGGTAGTTGCGGGGCCGACGTTATCAAACAACGAAAAAGGGTCAGAGGCGCAGCAAGCTGATATTCAGAGCACGCCCGAACTGAATCAAATTGAGTCTGTAGCGTTGAAGGCGCCAGATACTGGAGAGGAAATGCCCGACACGGGAAAGTTAGAAGAGCTATCTACTGATTTGCTCATCGCGCCTACGTCAGACGGACTTGATAGGTTGCTAAAAGTCAGCCGGTCGGCTTTGATAGCCGAGCAAAAGAAGGATGGTAGCCTAGAAAACATACGCTGCAATGTCAAGGAAGGTATCGCCAGGAAAAATGCGCGTTTTGTGGAAAGAGGTCGAGTCCTGTACCGGAAGTATCTAGACCGCAGAGGAGTGGAGTTCGATCAGCTGGTCGTGCCTCAATGCTATCGTCAGGATCTGTTGCGCTTGTCACACGGGGGTTCGTGGTCCGGACACCTAGGAGTTAAGAAAACTAAGGACCGTCTCTTGCAAGAGTACTATTGGCCAGGGTGTTTTCGGGACGCAGACCATTTCGTGAGGACATGTGACACTTGTCAGCGGGTGGGCAAACCAGGGGACAAATCAAGGGCGCCGTTGAAATTGGTACCTATCATAACGGAGCCTTTTAGACGGCTCGTTATTGATACAGTGGGACCTCTGCCGGTAACAGCCACGGGGTACAGACACATTTTGACTGTGATCTGCCCAGCGACAAAGTTCCCTGAAGCAGTGCCGCTTAAAGAACTCAGCTCAGTTGAGATAGTTAATGCACTACTGTCCATATTTGCGCGAGTTGGTTTTCCTGCGGAAATCCAATCAGATCAGGGCACAGTGTTTACTAGCGCTTTGACGACAACTTTTCTCGAAAGGTGTGGGGTAAAGCTGCTACACAGCTCAGTGTACCACCCACAGTCGAATTCCGTTGAGAAGCTCCACTCCGTCATGAAGCGCGTGTTGAGAGCGTTGTGTTTTGAACATCGAACTGACTGGGAGCTGTGTCTGCCTGGGGTGATGTTTGCTTTAAGGACCGCGTCGCATGCAGCTACGGGGTTTTCGCCAGCTGAACTGGTGTACGGTCGCTCGCTTCGGTCTCCGCTTCGCATGCTTCGAGAATCATGGGAAGGCAGGGGCGACGACCCAGTCGTGGTGGAGTACGTACTTAAGCTCCTCGAACGCTTAAGAAGGGCACAGGAGTTGTCAGGTGAAGCAATGACAAAGGCCCAGCAGAGGGCCAAGGTTTATTATGATCGGACAGCCAGGGCCCGTCGTTTTGAGGTGGGCGATGAGGTCATGATATTGCGCACATCGCTAAACAACAAACTAGACGTGCAGTGGGAGGGCCCAGCACGAATTGTTCAGAAACTGTCGGACGTTAACTACGTGGTAAGTCTGCCAGGAAAGCGGAAAGCACAGCAAGTTTACCACTGTAATCTGCTCAAACCTTATAGACAAAGGGAAGCAGTGGTGTGCATGATGGTAAACGTTCCTGAAGAGCTTCCGGTCGAGCTTCCGGGACTAGGCTCAGTGACGAACAGGGAAGACACCGGTCAAGTCATTAGTGACCTTATCAGTAAAGCACCGCTGTCGCCCGAGCAGAAAACCGAACTACACCAGCTATTACAAGAGTTTCAAGGTCTGTTCTCTGAGAGGCCTGGTAGGACTTCTGTACTTACTCATGATATAGAACTTACCTCCCCAGAGCCAGTACGATCCAAGGCGTATCGGGTGTCACCCCGCCAGAGCGATATTATGGAGGCTGAGGTAAAGAAAATGCTACAGCTCGGTGTTATTGAGGCAGGTGAGAGTGATTATACCTCCCCTTTGATTTTAGTTGAGGTACCGGGCAAGGAACCTCGTCCTTGCGTCGACTACCGCAGGCTTAATTCCATCACTAAGGATCAAATTTATCCGATCCCTAACATCGAGGAGCGCCTTGAGAAAGTTAGTAGCGCTCAGTTTATTTCCACCCTAGATCTTGTCAGGGGTTATTGGCAGGTTCCACTTACAGAAGAGGCTAGTAGGTATGCGGCGTTCATTTCACCAATGGGAACATTCCGTCCTAAAGTGTTGAGTTTTGGTTTGAAGAACGCGCCATACTGTTTTTCAAGCCTCATGGATAAAGTGTTGCGGGGACAGCAAGAATTCGCTTTACCGTATCTAGACGACGTAGCGATATTCTCCGCATCCTGGTCTGAGCATATGGCACACTTGCGGGCAGTGCTAACCCGCCTGCGCGAAGCGGGCTTGACAGTCAAGGCTCCTAAGTGCCAGTTAGCACAGGCCGAGGTTGTCTACCTCGGTCACGTGATTGGTCAGGGTCGTCGCCGCCCCTCTGAAATAAAAGTGGCCGCTGTGCGAGACTTTCCGCAACCGCGCACCAAGACCGATATTCGGTCGTTCTTAGGTGTCGCCGGCTACTATCAGAGGTACATCCCTAGGTACTCTGATATCGCGGCTCCCCTGACGGATGCTCTAAGAAAGACAGAGCCTCAAACAGTCGTCTGGGACGAGACAAAGGAAAGAGCTTTTAGCGCCCTAAAGAGTGCCCTAACAAGCCAGCCTGTGCTACGATCGCCAGACTATACAACAGGGTTCATTGTTCAGTGCGATGCTAGTGAGCGAGGCATGGGCGTTGTACTGTGCCAACGGGAAAATGGAGAAGTAGAACACCCCGTCCTGTATGCTAGTCGTAAGCTGACCAGTCGTGAGCAGGCGTATAGCGCCACCGAGAAAGAGTGTGCGTGTCTCGTGTGGGCCGTTCAGAAATTGTCCTGCTATCTAGCCGGCTCGAGGTTTATCATTGAGACGGATCACTGCCCTCTCCAATGGCTGCAGACCATCTCTCCCAAAAATGGCCGCCTCCTGCGCTGGAGCCTCGCTTTACAACAATATTCCTTTGAGGTGCGTTACAAAAAGGGGAGTCTCAACGGTAACGCCGATGGCTTAAGTCGAAGCCCCTAACGTAGGAATCAGCCTCAAAATTGTTGGTTACTGATGTTTTTCTTCCTGAGGCAGGATTTTTTTTAACATATTGCTTTTGTTTAGTGTTTCAAAGTGATGATATGCTTTCTAGTGCAATTTTTCAATTTGTGGACGCGTTCTGAGTGATGCTAGACTACTGTAAGGAACTAGGCAGTGGTATAAAAAGGGGAAAGAGCCTGGCAGGGCTTAGTGAGGGTTGTGCCGTGCTTGCTGACTGAGCGGTTGAGTTTCAGCGTAGTTCCAACGCTTGCCGGGGGCGAGAACAAAAATGTGAACTCTCCCGAAGTCACTTTGCAGTGTCCCGTGCGAACCTGAACGAGAGAACGAGGCCTTCTCTGTGCGCTGCGCTCAAGAAACGTCGAGGGACGCCCGACTTCGGTTATGAGCATCATCGAGCGACATCCCTCCGGACAGCGGATGCAGTCCCCTGTCCATCGGGATCTCCTTCCCCCGGCGGGGCGGTCTGTTGCGTTTCGCCTGCGACACGTGGTTTTGCCGGCGCGACTGCGGCGGGGCGGCAGACATTTTGGCCCGATCGTCGTCGCCGCAACGCTCCCCGCCAGGTGTTTCCAGGCGCGACTGCGGCGATGCGACCGCAAAGGATCACCCTCTCCTTCCAGTCATTGTGCCTGAACCAGGCGATGCGACAGCAGGGGCACCCTCTCCTTCCAGTCATTGTGCCCGAACCAGGCGATGCGAAAGCAGGGATCACCCTCTCATTACAGTCATTGTGCCCGACCGGCAGCGCTACGACAGTGTGCGTCACCATTAGCCCATTGTACAATCACGTGCTCGTCTATTGAGGGGTTCCTTCTTGCCCTCAACTGCGAGAGTATAAAAACAGCTGCCCCCGGACGCCAAAAAGGAGGGCTCCGATTTCTTCTGTTGAGTAAAGTGCTCTCCCGTCTCTCTACTTCGGTCAACCTGACCGCCAACTCTTTGCGATGTTAAAATAAACAAGTTGTTTTGTTGTTACCAGTCGACTCATGCTTTGCCGGGACCTTCGGATGCTTCCAGTTGTACCCCAGGCCGCCAGGCCAACGCTACCCTTGGGGCTTGCGACCCAGGTACATCCACGGGCGTCAGCGCCGAGTTCCCAACAGATCGTACCAGCGGTGCGATCCAAACACTACACAAAATGATATTGACGAGTCGTGCCGAATAAAGTCCCGCACACTTCTGGACGCGATTCGATTTCGGTGTCGACGAAACTGTGCAGGGGGCCCTATAACGTAATGCTATTCCAATCTCTTTTTGTTCCGATTTTTTTATGTCAAATTTACGTAGCCGCCAACGCAAACATCGGCCGGTAACACGCAGCGCTGTTTGAACAGTCCAATCAAGCGTGCTCCTCGTTTATAGGAGGTCACTTATTTTTTCTTTAAAAGCAGATACCAACACTTACATTGTGCGGATTTTCTCGTAGAAGTGGCTGAAAAGAGGCGAGGAGCACGCTCAAGTGTAGAAGGTTTCGATAGGGCCGAGCAAGCCCAGTGAAAGTAGATAACAGGATGAGGAGGGTGGTGCCCGCTTCTGCGATTGGCCCGCTTTCCCTTACTTAACATGCGGTGGCTGGTAGAAAATCACGGCGGCGAGCAAAGGAACGTTAAAAATGACGCTTGACCGAACCCTCAGCAAAGAAGAGTTGGCAAAGGGACGTCGTATACCTGCTGAAAGTGCTCGATAACGTTATACTGCCACGGCAAAATGTTTATTATACGCAAATAAATCCATGCTCCCCGGCCGCTCCAAGTAGCTAGTGCCAAAGCAATCGGCGGGCAGCCATTTTCTGTTCCTTTCGGAAAGGGCAACCTCCGGCTATTCCGAAAGAAATTCAGTTTTGGGGCCATATAACGTAAAACTATTCCAAGTATGTTTTTATCCCAATCTCCTGACGTCAAACTTGCGCAACCGCCGACGCAAGCATCGGGCGGTCACCCGCAGCGTTGTCTGAATGAACCAATCAAACGTTCTCCTCGTTCATGGGAGGTCACTTTTGTTTGCTTGAAAAACGAATAACATTGCCTACACTGAGCGGCTTGTCTTATCTAATTGGCTCACAAGAGGCGAGGAGCACGCACAAGGGGAGAGGGATTCGATGCGGCCGAGCCAGTGCACTTAAAATTGATAAGCGGGTGGAGAGAATGATGCCGGCGTCTGCGATTGGTCCCCTTTCTCTTACTTAGCTTGCGGTCGCTCGTCGACAATCGCGGCGGCATGCAACGGAAGCTTAAGAATCACGCTATAACGGATCCTCAGCAAAGAAGAGTTGGCACAACGAGGTCGTAAACGTGCCGAAAGTTCTCCAAAACGTTACACGGCCGCGCAAAAAGCTTTAGTACACACAAATAAACCCATGCTCTCCGGCAGGTGCGAGTAGCCAGTGCCTCAGCGATCGGCGGCGGCCATCTTTTATTCCTTGCGGAACGGGGCAGCCTGCGGCTATTCCGAAGAAAATTCCGCTTTGTTCGGCATATTAATGCATCTTTAACGCGTACACGTCACTTTGACGACGTGAGTTTGCGGCTTTGTGATGTCGCGTGACAGGCAGGTGAAGTGGGCGCAGCCGGATAACTTTTGAGCAATAGCCGAGGGCTATTGGCGACAAGGCGTCGAATGAGAAGTAGCAATTGTTTTTTTTTTGTTCGGTCAAATTATGCATAGTCAGTGTGTACACGTCATATCAGATGGGGAGCTATGGCGGTTTTCGTGACGTCGCGTAACAGACGGGTGAAGTGGGGGTGGTCCAAAAAATGCTTTTGACCAATCGCGGAGGGCTGATTGCAGAATTGGAATTGCCCGGCATAATAATACTTCCTTAACGCGTATGCGTCCCTTTGACGTGGTGAATTTTCGCGGTTTCGTGAAGTAGCGTGACAAACAGGCGAAGTGGGCGCAGCCCGAGAAAATTCGATCAACGCTAAAGTACTAAACGGCCAAAAAGGCATTGAATAAGAAATGACTATTTTTCTTTCGTTCGGTTTAATTATGCATAATGAGTGCGCGCACATCATATCAGATGCGGTGTTTTTGCGGTTTTCGTGACGTCGCGAAATAGACAGGCGAAGTGGGGGAACGTGGCCCAGAAATTTTCGATCAATCATGGTGGACTGATTGCAGAATTGTAACAGAAAAATTTGGAGTAGCTTTACGTTATAGCGCCCCCCCCCTCCCAGATGTAAAAAAAAGAAGAAAAAAACCGCACCGTCGGTGGGAATAAGGCTATAGCGCTCCGCCTGCGTGCTTCCGTCTCAAGTAAGCGCACGTGTGTTGTAACGCAATCAACTGGGCCCACATGGCACGCGATAAAGCACTCGCGCCAATTCCGCAGCGCGACGGGCGAACTTGCGATTCCATAATTAAACGATGTAAACACTCTGCTATACAAAGATGCGTCTTTGTGGCGACAGATTCACCTATGCCGTTTGCGCTGAGGTAATGTTGTAAAATTGGTTGCCATAGTGAGCATATATGTGATGTGGCCTCGGCGCCGACTCGCATTCGAAGCATGTTTTCTGACAATCAATAAAGGAAGTAGCACATTTATTTTGAGACGCGTATACGACTGTTGAATGCGAGAAAAATGGCAATCAGGGAGAAAACGCGGGGACCGACTCTGAAGTGTTGACAACAAAGAGTGCGCGATTCTGGAATAACAAAAGAAAAAGAAAGCTCGAATTCGCTATTTGAAGGATGGGTGTTACAACGCGAAACCGCATGTGGAACACATAAAAGACGAACACAAAGACCGTCTTATCTGCTTTGGCGATTTATGGCAGTCGAGAAATATAGGGAAGCTACAATCGAAAAAGATAACCTAACGACGATGTAAACGCACAAGGAACAAAATACAGAGGCACAGAACAAAATTTGCTTCCACTCCGTCAGGTTCGAAACGTCGCGAGTTTCCGCGGAACTTGTTAGGTTAATTCATCGTTCGATATTTTCAACTCTACGAGCTGTCGATTAATTGGACCTCGTGCGGCTGTCTGCATGGTTATATGGAACGGCGAAGCAATAGCTCCGAAAAGGTGGATCGACGCCGGCTTCTCAGGTCCCGAGTTCTTCCTCGGACCAGGACGAATACCTCAACTACGAAGTTTGCTTCTGTATAGCCGGTGACCAACCTTAGAATAAAAGGTTATATGTACTCTGTGCAACTAAACATAGTTTGCATAGATGCGCCAGCCAATTGGTTTGCTTATTTCCACGACGTCAATCGCCGTGGTTGCTTATTGGCTATGGTCCCGGCCACGGCGGCCGCATTTCGATCGCGAAATCGGCGATTTCGGGCGAAATGCGGAAACACCCGTGTGCTTAGATTTAAGCGCACGTTAAAGAATCCCAGGTGGACCAAACTTCCGGGGTCCCCCATACGGCGTGCCTCATAATCAGATCGGGATTAAACCGCATCGCACGTAAAACCGCTTTATTGATTTTTCAAACGTTTCTGCGTGCTTAAAAAGGCTCTTTGTTCAGATTTGTCTTTGTGTCACTGACTGTAGGATGAAACCTGGAAATCTGGGCAAATTTGATGGAAGATCCTGAAATCAGTGCTTAGTGAAAGTTAATGTTTCAGCTTGAAACAACGAGCTTCTATTTTCCAATTGGCCTGGCACTTACAATTACTACAGCAAAGCGATTAAGCTGTAAGTAGATTTCAGGTGTCTCGGCTCTCTTGCATAATGAAGGGCAGCTTCACTGCAGTTTCGTGGGCAGAGTTTTTTGTAATTCTTAGGTTGTCACCGACTGTAGAGAAGGCTCAAATATGTCATATTGTAGATACCTGCGACATTTAGGTGTGCGACAATTCTTCATTGAGTGAAAGTTCTTTCACCTTGCGCTTTTCTCAAGTTCGCTGACAGGTAAGTGTAACGGACAAGGGAGCCATGCGTAACAAGCTTGACCCTGTGAAGGTGGATGCCGTGCCATTTTAACGCTATAGTTTAAGCTTGGCGAATCCCTTAAAGCGACACCGTAAGCCTTTCTCTCCCCTTTATTTGTCCCTATGATAAACTTTCCTGCTATCTGTTTACGGACCATTTGAAACCACAGGTGAGGTGAATATATTTTCTGATCCTTTGCGCACTGTTCTTGCAAAGCGAGTTCTTACGGCGTAACAATGCTAGCGAGTGTCTTGAAAGATACAAGACATTATTATGAACAGAGCATACGATTAACCTTCGGCCCCTAACCATCTAAACGTAACAGCTCGATATGCTTCCATTCTTTCGCGAAGAGCAGTCATGAATTCCATTAGGATACTCTTGCATAACGTCATCGCTTATATAGAAATGTTCTTAGGCAACTAGATATATATACCTCGGTACCTTCAAGTCTTGCCACTCATTTATTAATAAAGCCGGACCTAGAGCATTAGCGCTCCTTCGTCATATGTGTTTTTCGTAATAATCGATTCCAGTTCCCGTAGAACAGTTACTTCTTTTTCTTTTGCTTATCGACCTAATGTGCGCACGTTAATGTATTTTCTCTCTTGTACAAACTCCTTAACTAGGCCCCACGAGGACAATTAATTAGGCTGATTTGGCAAGTTTCTGTACCGTGCCTTTGTATTGAGGATTACAGAATAACAAATCCGAAGTGTCACAGCCAACACGAGCTTCTTTTCGGACAGTTTTGTTTGTAAACGAGAATTCTTTGGAAAGCACGCAGAAAACAGCGTAGATAGAGCGTTACAAGCCAGCCGTATATCATACATCGAGAAAACAGAGCCTTCAGAGCCACGTCGGATAATGATTGCCAAACGGCATTGTTATTCGCAGAAAAGCTTAGCGTACCGACGACACATTATGTGGACTTAACGGTTCATACGCGCAGGGGCTGATTGGCAATTCGCGCCACTGTAGTGTACCGTGCCCGTAGTTCTACGTCACTTCTCAACGGAAATGTACAGCTTGTTTTCGGCAGTTTCGCGAGTGCTAGCCGCTGTCAAAATATTGTCCATGGAAGAGGATAACATGAGTTTCAGAGCAGTGCGACAAAAGGCAAGAGCCGACTAGGCTTACGTAAACAGAGATTCTTTATTGTATTGAAGCGAGATTTCTTTCGTTTTCTTCTTTTAGGTTTTCGAAACCGCCGGCTTTCTCTCTGTTGTGACCACTATTTGATTTCGTTTCGTTAGATGTTTGAGGAAAGACGCCTACTCCGTGCTGAGAAAACACGATCGCGCGGAGCTCTATCGTCTTAGGTAAACATTCCAGACCGAGAGCCCAGTGCTGGAATGTTCGACATTTTTTAACTTATATTTATTATTTCTTAATGAAGCGATAACTGTTTTCGGCTGGGGAAAATGTCAACATGTATGAGTTTGGATTTGCAGAAACCCATGTTATGAAAACATTGGCGTACATGATTACAAGTACGTAAGAACGTGCGCTCTACCAGAATATATTTCCCTTTCGCTTAAGTGGGAGAGGTGGTTCTGCCAGGCAATATTCTATTTTGTTAGGTGGAGGGATACTGGAGAGATCTTGATATTGTTTTTTAGGAGCCTGGTCGTGCCTCTCTCTCTCTCGAACACACACGCATACGCGACCGGGACAGTTTCATGCCTGGCGCCGCCCCGACGAAACGGCGCTGCGTCAGCGACGACTGTCTATGTCCGCGTAGTCTTTTTCTGGAGACTCCGCCTATAGCTTGCAAACAATGCGAGGAGAGCAACTACATGCCGCCGGCAGCTTTCAATTGGGGAGCCCGTCTTGAAGGCCCGGCTCTCACCCCCTAGCGAGATCTCGTCTTTCCGATTCCGCATCGACCGAACTCGCTGTCCCGCCCGAAACTTCCACGTAGCTTTTTCCCGGCTCTGGCAACGCCGCATAGCAAGCCGCTACAGGACGATTCGCTCTCCTGTTCCACCACGCCGACGTAGGCGAGAGCCTTTCCCTTCGTTCGTTCTTGCTTCCCCTGCTCACCAAAGTGAGGCAGAACGGGAAGGGCGAGCAGTGCTGCAGCGATGCGGCTACATGAGCGCACGCTGTTTCACTTTCTCGCCCTTACCTCCTCTGCTTCTATTTCGTTTTTCTCTTCCCCATTTCCGTGTTCTCTTTGACTTCTTAGTTTTATTTCTGTCTATCCTTTTTTCAGTCCTCGTTGTTTTCTCTTTTTTTCCCTCTTGCCCTGTCTTACTTCCCTGACTACTTCCCTTCTGCAATTTCTTCCCTTTTCTCTTACAATTTCTTCCTTCCTCCCTCTAGTCATTCATACTTTTCTTTCTTTCTTTCTTTCTTTCTTTCTTTCTTTCTTTCTTTCTTTCTTTCTTTCTTTCTTTCTTTCTTTCTTTCTTTCTTTCTTTCTTTCTTTCTTTGAACGTATTCTCGCCTTCCATCCCGTTTACTTTCCCAATTTATTTCCCCATACTTGTTCTTTGCATTCTTGTCGTCTGTTCATTTGAATTTTTCGTCCCCATACTCCACTGTTCATCCTTCTCTATTCTTACTTTCGTTTCCTTTATTTGGAACAAAAAAAAAAAAGAAAACAATCGAACGGCCGACGCAAGCGCGTCCGCGCAAATCTCCGATCTTTCTCGACCTTCCCATCAAAGTAAACATGACGCCACTACCGGTGGCGCGTGCTGCTGTATATCCCCGCGTGAAATTTTGCAGGCCCGCCTCGGTGTAGATCCGCTTCCGCCCAGAACAACGCGGCTGTGATTGAAGCCTCCTTCGCCATCTCGTGAAGGGTGCGACGTGCGCGTGCGCAGTCCGCCGTCATGCTTAAACGGCATCTTTTCAGCTTTCGAAAGTTGAAGCCCAGCTTCTGGGAGCGTCCGTTCGTTTATTTTCTGGCTGACGCTTCCGTGTGCATTCCCTAACTACACGCGCCATACCCTGTTTGTGCGAGTGATTTAACACGCGCGCAAACTAAGGAGAGCGTTTCTCGCCTCGTTATTCCCTCTACCGGACACGGGCGGCATTTTGTAACAATTGTTTCCCATTTTTCCCGTTCTTTCTGATCTTCATTGCCTCGCGGGAGGCGGCGCCCCAGGTTCAGCGGCTCGGCGAGGTGGACGATAAATTACGAATGGGATAGCAGGCAAATGATACTCGCAAAAATGCAGCTTCTGGTCTCGCTTGCAACTCATTTGGCACGTAATATAAACGTTCAGAAGGAGGAAGAAAAAGAAGAAGCGCACGAGAGTCATGAAAACCAAACCAAACCAATCATGCGGACCGCAGCTTAACTTGTTATTAAGGTTTATTCCGTGACAAAACGAATAAATCGTACACACCAGTGAGGAGTGTCCAAGCAGGCGTTCGATGCAGAGATAAAAAAAAAAGTAGCCCTTCACCCGGTGTCGTAATTCGTTCCTTAATTAGGGGAGCGAGAGAGACAGAGAGATAAACGGGGTGGGAAAGAGAGAGGTGAACCCGAATAAGATTCTGGCTTGCTACCCTGCACACTGGGGGAAGGGCAAGCGGAAAGATAGAAAGACTAGCTGAGCGGGAAAACAAAGACAGGAGATAAAAATAGAGGAGTACTATGTCTGTCTAATAGGATATTCAAAATAGTAGTGCCATATAACTATCACGACACATTTTATGCATGGAACTCTTATAGGCGGCAGGAACTAGCTAAAAGTTAAGTCATGGCATAGCCTCTTCTGTCTCGCAGGTTCTAGCGTATACCGTCAAATTGTCAGCAACTTCAAGAAGAAAAAAAAAAAGAAAGGAAATAAAGTGTAGGGAGAGGCAATGGAGAGGCTTCGCTTCGATGGTTTGGGTGATCAAAGCGACATGGTCGGACGCTCTTCTTCTAGAGCGGGTGAGCATAAGAATAGAGAAGGATAGCTTAGTCTTTAACTTTGGTTTTAAACTCGAGAACTCGCACTTTCTCTCTGGAGTCCACGGGTTACTCCCTCCCACAGCGCCCATCTGTCGCAATCAAGTTTTATAGCATTTCACAGTATATGGGTCTCTCTCAAAAAAAAAAAAAGGAAAAAGGACCGTCGCATTTTTTCAGACGCTCCACGCAAGCGGATAGGTCATGCTTAAGAGACTTCAAGAGCGAATAATGATCCGGACAACTTCCTTTCAAATTCGAGTTAGGAGGTGGAATAGCGCTCGAGCCACAATGAATTGAACGACCCGTTACCCAATGCGTGAGGCGCACGCCGCAGCGGGACACGACAGCTGAAAGTCAAAAATACAAAAACAAACACTCAGCTTGCAAGTAAATAGTTCTGCCGAGAGCATTCGATTATTATGTTCTAACCTGCCCCCCTTTCACATCTTTTCAGCTTCCCTCACTAGGAGGCGGTTGGCGGCAACATCTTCCCGGTTTCGGAGCTCCGCGATGCCAATTCCCGCAGTGTGTGTACATATTGGCGACATCTGCTTCAGAGACCGCTATATTTGTGAGCCCGGGCGGTTAGAACGTGCCTGCAATCGTCAACGAGCTGCCATGAATGCGCCGTCAAACCCCACTGTCGCGATCACCGGCGTGCTCTGCATGCTTTCGTTAACGCACGGAAAGGGGTGGCGGGTGGGAGTGGGAGACTATGTAGCGGATCCCCGAAATGCTAAATTCAGCAGAGCGCTCAAAGCGTACCGCATAGAACGGGCGGTCGTGACAGGGTTTTTTCGAGAACGCGAGACTTGAGAGCGCACGCTGAATGGGAGGGGGGGAGGGGGCTTTGATCACCGCGAGAACGAGAACCACCAACAGGCCTTAAGGCGGCTTCCTTTAATGCAGTACTAGCGTGATATGTGTACCTTCCTGTATTGAAATGAACGACACGTGTGCCGAGCTTGAGGCAGCAGTGCCTGGTTTGAAAGCAGTGACGCAACTCGGCAGATGTGGTACCTTTCGTCCCGCTTTACCTCACTAACAGAAGCAGAGGAAAGCAGCTAGAGCCAAGATCACTCGAACATGCTTCTTCACCGAAGCGTAGTTTTAATAGAGAGCTAAACACAGCGTCTCAGCATCAAACACAGCATCATTCCCACAACGTGTCGTGCGGCCTTCAGATGTGAAGGTGCCAGTAACGCAAACATATGTGATGTGCGGAAGGGCGATATCGGAAGATGTACGACTAAATAACCCTCGGACCCGCGTCTCCAAAGCTCAGGCGAGTTGTTGGAGGCCTTCGATACACAAATATTGAGGGTCGGATATGGTGCACAGGGCTCGCAAGTACAGATTCCTTCTTTCCCTAATTCACTCGTCTCTTCCGCGCTCACATTCTGTATGAAAGGTTTTGGTAATTTTGGGTGAAGGAGAGACTCGTCCTGCGGGGGCGCGTCGCTTGTACGGAGAACGTAAAGTATTGCGCAGTGACATCTGATGCTTATGCACGGTGAGCAGGGGTGCCTTATTAAAATGTTTTGGTTTATAAGGATACGGCGCTCAGAAACTATTTTACGAGATTGCTTTTTACGAAGGTCGTCGCGAGCGCTAGGCAGTTCTATATGCCAGCATCCAAGCCAGGCAGAAGGCTGTTGTTTTTCAATCCACTGGCGCAACCTGCTCTGGGGGATATCGGACATGAGTCCAGTGGTGTAGTGATTAAAAGTGATTAATACTAATTTTCAGGAAGGTGCTCAGCACATGTCGTTGTTGTTGCCTCAAAACATGGCTCGTACCCAGGAGAAGGATTGACCGCACTGGATTGTTTGAGAAGTACACCCGATAAAACACCAAAATTGTTTTACTTCATCATTCCTCATCATTTTTTTTACTCTTCTCTGTCTGCCCCTCCCTTTCAAATCAGTGCTGAGTATCAGTTCAGAGATGCACTCCTCTGGCCAACCTTGCCGCCCTTTTCTTTCTTTTCGTAAAGCGAAGCTTTGCGAACCTCGATGTGTTTTCGTGACCTTCGGCTCTGTAGCAGAATAGGCCAACAAATCACAGCGGAGGACTCGCGCGAAGTCACCGCCACTGGGTTCCTTCAACCATCACCAGATGGCGTTCGCCTCCGCGCATCCGCAGCAGCGGTGACGGCGACGGCGCTTGGAAAGAAAAAAAATAACAACTTGAAAGATCGCCTTTGGGCATCCGCGACAGCGGCGCGCCGTCATTGCATTAGCGTCTCTACAATGCCTGAATAAACCCTTCCGTGTCACTTTGTGCGTACATTCAATAAACACAAATTCGTGTTCTTACTCTTTATGCACTCACACAAAGCTTCACTGCATATACATTGCAACTCGTTGGATCTGCTGCATTTTGACTAGAAAGCATCAAATGGCCCATTGAGCGAAAAGCCCGCGTCTGTAGCAGCCAAACGGCACCTAAATTCCCATTGGCTGCGACGCCACGTCACGAACGTGCCTCGACGAAGAAGAACGGGCGAAACGGTGTTGCGTGAGGGGAGAGGGCATCGCCGCGACAACACGTCACCAGCGCGCCTCGACGGAGAAGATTCGGCAACGCGACACCGCGGCGCAAAACGAGTTGTCGGCGAGGCAGTCGCGTGACGTGAGCGTGCGGTTGCCACCGTCTCGCTTTCGGTAGTCGGCGCATGGTCCATACCCCCCCCCTCTCTCTCTCGCTTTGGGCTTGGGTACTGTGCGCGCCTGCCGGCCTTGGTGGCCGCTGCTGCTTCCTCGGTCTCTTGTCGCGCAGGACGTCGGTGGCATGAGGCGTTGGCACCGCAGGCTGCTGCTGCTGCTTGTTGGCTTGGGAAGCACGTACTGCTATGCTACATTACTCGCAGCACAAAAGTCGAAGAAGCGATCAGCGGCGTTTAATTGAAGGTTTACGCTTTCGCATTCACAATTCATAAGAAGTGCCTAGGTGTCCTCGAATTTTTTGTATTAGCTTTATGCAATGCGATGTTGGTGCTGGTTCGACGGCGCCGGCTACTCCTCTTAATTCATAGTTGAGCTAAAGAAAAGCGTCGAACAAACAATATAGAGAAGACTACAGTGACAATGGTACTAGGGTTCAGACGGAGGAGGAAGAAATAAAGAGAGAAGGCAGGGATGTTATTCAGTAATGTGTCTGGTTGGCTACCCTATTCTGGGGGACGGAAACACTTGTCTAAGTGCAGTTCACAAGCGTTGGAGTGTTCATGTCGACGTACACACAACGTATACACGGTGCCTGTGTCTTTCATTTCACTAAACGTTTTCGCCATCTCTCTTATTGATAAATATTGCGGAAAGCTCTTTAACAAGAAGGGCAACTTTTCGCACTTTGCATTTTGTTCAGGTTTCGCTTTACCCCTTCGCAGTGCAGACATCGTAGCCAAATACATGCTGTTTAAAGCATTACAACTTACTTGCAACATCATTTTGTGTTCAAGTACAGGGACTGCAAATTTGTTTCACAATCAAGTTCACGAGAAGAAATAGGCTATAAGACGTAATCAATATCGATATCATATCGATATCAGTTCATCTGTACGAAAAACATAAACTGAACGGCCATATTCGCCAAAAGTCTAGGGAAATGGCGGAAAATTGTTGTTTCGAGCTGAAGGAAAATTGCCTTGAGAGGTTAGCAGCATTACTGTAGATTGGCGTTATATGTTTCTTGAAACACTGCTTGATTTCCCTACAAAGGAAACGCGGCGAGAAGGAAAGAACGCGCAAAAGAGGAAACGGGTAAAAATGAAACAGGAGGAGTGGGCTATAGGAAACAGATGGTTCTTCACTTTCAACCATCTCGAATCCATTGCGGGATAGAATACCCTGTTTGTGCAGCTAAGTTCAGCTCACTGAGATCAGCTCTCTGAGGAAGATATGAAAATAGAATATAGAAAGAGTTGCGATACAGCTCCAGCCGGCTGCCAGTTTCCTGTGTATCAGTTAGTACGCACCGCGCATGCGCAGACCAAAGTAACTTATCATAGTGAAGGAGAAAGGTGATGATGATGATATGATGATGGTTGTAACAAGATTTACGCCTCGAAATCGCATTCGTGAGAAGGTTTCTTTTTTCTTTTCGAAATCCAATTCGCAATCGTGCAGAAACTTTTCAACTTTCCAGTGGCCTTTAGAACATGCTGGGCTCATCGAAGTTCTGGGGCGCTATAACGTAAAGATATTCCAAACTTTTCTATTCCAATTGTGAAATCAGCCCTCCACGATTGGTGAAAAACTTTTTTGAAACACCCCCACTTCGCCTTCCTGTCACGCGACGTCACGAAAACCGCGATGGCTCCCCATCTGATGTGATGAGTACATACTGATTATGCATCATTGGACGGAACAAAAGAAAAAAATAGTTATTTCTGATTCGACGCCTTTTCGCCATTAGTCGTCGGCTATTGGTCAAAAGTTTTGGGGCTGCACCCACTTCACCTGCCTATCACGCGACGTCACAAGACCGCAAAAACAAAAGTGACGTGTACGCATTAAAAATGCATTAATATGCCAAACGAAACTGATTTTTTGTTCTGAATAGACGCAGGCTGCTCCGTTCCGAAAGGAATAAAAGATGGCTGCCGCCGGTCACTCAGGCACTGGGTACTCGCACGTGTCGGAGAGCATGGGCTTATTTGCGTACAATAAAACTTTTTGTGTGGCCGTGTAACGTTTTCGAGCGCTTTCGGCACGTTTGCGACCTCGCTCTGCCAACTCTTCTTTGCTCAGGATCCCTTTTAGCGGCATTCTTAACCTTCCGTTGCATGCCGCCGCAATTTTCGACTAGCCACCTTAAGCTAAGTAAGGGAAAGCGGACCAATCGCAGATGCCTACACCACCCTCTTCATCCGGTTATCGATTTTCAGCGCACTGACTCGGCCCCATTGAATGCCTCTCCCCTTGAGCGTGCTCTTCGCCTCTTGTCAAACAGTTCGATAAGACAAGCCGCTCATTGTAGGCAATGTTATTAGTTTTTTAAAGCAAACAAAAGTGACCGCCTATAAACGAGGAGAGCGTTTGTTTGGTCCGTTGAGACAACCCTGCCGGGTCACCGCCCGATGCTTGCGTCGGCGATTACGCAAATTTGACGTCAGGAGATTGAAATAAAAACATGTTGAAATATTGGAACGTTATAGGGCCATCAGCAATTCTCCCCGGTAGCGAGACCACCTCTGTTCCTTTTCTTCGATGCGCCGCGAGAGCACGATTTCCAACATCGCCCTTGGTCTACATCTCAGGATAACCGCTCACGACAAACTTTGGTTTTCCGAACTCGCCAAATACTGTGCTGGTGATTGTCGCCCTCCAGTATACACATATCATGGATGGAAGCAGAGCACATGTACATGCATACGTGTACGTAGATATATGTTTTGGCAAAGGTTTCAACCAGTATTATCCAATGCAGCTAGTAGTTACAGTGCGACCTGCGGCAGAAAACGAAATCCTGCAATCGGGAATATAAACATTACCAAAAGTCGCGTTGCCGTTTTGCGCATTAGCGTATTGGACCTGCAACCTGCTTTTGGCCGTGAGCTTGTAGCTTTAAACTGACAAATCTGGGAACGAGTTCACACGGCAGCGTCTATATATCTATATTTTTCGTATTATCGGAACGTGCTGTTCCATAGTTACTAAACGAACCTTCCGAGAGCGTCTAATGTTCAGCAATGTCCCGTTGTGCTATCTCAGCTTATGCAGTAAATACGAGGAGTTTTGGGCAGACAGTCTGCAATGGACACACAAAAGGTAAATGCGCGCCCTCATACAGACAGCACTCCCAGCATTCCACGCAGTCTACGCAACCAATAAGGTGCACCCAGACAGAGTATGCAGTTATATATATAGGTGCTCTCTGCTAGACATCTCCTTTGTGCAGGGCTCGCCGGGTCACCCACAGCCAGGGTGCCCCTAGATGCAACGGACACGCAACCGACACCGGCCGACACGCAACCGCTTTCGCATTCGCAAGCGCGCCCAAGACGCGCGCGAAAGGTGGAGGGATCGATGCGGCGCAAACAAAAGGGCCGCGAGCGTCTTTGCCTGACCGATGGGACCGACGAGGTCGTGTCCCGAGCGAACGGAACGAAGTTCCCGAAGTTAGAGAGCACCGACGGGTGCGGCATTGCGATGCTTTGGGTGCAACTGTCGTAGTAGTGGGCACATCTCTCGATCCGCGAGCAATCTTTCATCGTCGCTTTTACGTGTACACAGAGGCATGAGGCAGCTCCTGTGCGTGCTTGCACGCCTGCACATTGACGACGACGGGGTGAGCTTGACGTAATTACCGCAGTGCGCTGGACACTCGAGGTATACATGCATGATCGTCGTAGGAACCATATAGACTCACGGATCTTGTCAGCGTGCTCCGAAATGGACGAAACGACAAAATGGTGCTCGCGAATTAAAATATTCAGCCCTCTCGCTCGTCGCATTTGATGACATGTTACGCGCTTGTTGTTACTGGCACAGTGTTGAGTCTGCTGTCGTTGAGCGCGTGAAAACGTCATCATCGCTTGCTTTTTGTGCTGTTTGATGTCGACACGACCTACCATCTAAACAAATGGCGTTCTGACGACTCCTTTTTGCAGAAGTAACCAGTTGCTCCACACACAACGATTCTTTTGGAGGTTATCGTATCCACACCGAAGGAATACTTTTATCTCCTTGAATACCAGAAACCAAACTGACAAAGCTTTTTGCTCGTAAATGTTCTTTGCCATTCGTCGTCTTCCTTCGCGAATAATATGCCCAGCACCAGGATTGGCTTGCATTTTTTTACGAACAATCCTTGCGTAAGAGGGTATTTTGAATACGGGACCAGAGGTGTATGCGTGCCTTAGGGTTAGCAATATGGTTTGCCAGTGATGTACTTGTTTTTAGAGTCAATGACAGCATCGATAGCTCGGAGGCAACGCTAAAGCTCTTGAGGAACATAGCTCCTTGGGCTTGTCAAGCCAGTGGGAAAATGACAAACTTTTGGGTTGCTTGTTTTCTCAGATAAGCAATGCTGCGAGACCGACGAGGTGTTTGTTCCCTTGCATCGAAGGCGCGCGACACTAATGTGACGCAAACAAGGTGGTCGGGAAACGAAATTTAGATCAGTAGCCTATAAGCGGGGACGTTGCTTCAGAAGGCCTTTAGACAAACTTCTTTGTCGGGAGGGGCATCCAATTAGCTAGTAACTTGCTCTACCTTCTTGGAACGGTGTTACCGAATAATCTAGTGCAAGGCTTTAAGGGTGTCCCTGACGCTCCACGTGCAGTAGCTGCGTAAGCAAACAGCAGTTAAAAGGAGCGTACTTAATCAACGTGAAGTGGAACTGCCTCTGTAAGCTGGCGGTGGCGTGTTTACTTTTCTAGAGTCTAATGATGATGCATGACATCGGCAAACATAAGATGCACTCGGTCCGAAGCACAACAAAGTGCGTATCTTAATTTCTGGTATCCCAAAGGCCTTGTAACAATACTGTGCGTCTATCTATATATTCGATGGTTATTAGCTCTGTAATGAAGTCAACGTACGCGCAGGAACGCAGCGAATGGGTTGAGATATAACGACAAAGATCGCCTGGCGTGTACTTTCGACTTAGGGTACATCATCAGCTGCTTTTGCTCGAGTTCAGACTAGTAATTTTATTTCAGCCTGTTGAGGAGAATGAAGTTTGGAGTTGGGGGAGCAGTTGTCACTGCGGCCAGCTCCTGATTGCAATATCTTACGCTGGTATTACAAATATCTTATGCTGGTATTGTTCGTAAGAGAAAATTCGTGCCAATCCTGTCGCTGGACATACCGTTAGCGAAGGCGGTCGCTCAATGGCAAGTATCCCATATGAACGCAAAGCTTTGTTAATTCAGTCCGTAATGAATTAGGCCCGTTGGCTGGCCAGATCCACGCTTGCATGGCTTTATTTACGATAACCATCAGTCTTTAATAAAGAGGTCATTTCTCTCAAAGTCTATACGCGTATACATTCAAATTTGTCATTTGTTATGAGAAATTTGGGCGTGGACGCGAAACGTGTGAATTGACGTTTTTATAAGAACGGTGAACGGGGTTATAGTTCGCATTATTGCGCAGTGGTAATTAGGAAGATGTTTTTATATTTGACTGAAAAGAAATGTTCGTACTTTTGTGCTACCGCGCCATCGAGGCCTCCATCTAAATCTTTTTGAGCCTCACCTTATCTCTTTCTCAAGCGCCCTTATGGCGAAGAGTGCCTTAACGGATTCTTTATGCTCACTTATTCGACAGTAAGCAAGAACGGCATCGACCTCTGCTGAATCGGCACACGGAGACATTTAATCGGCAATAAAAGCGAGAACGACTGAACCCGAATCGATGCGGTTTAGAGGGAACCGTAAGAGCACAGATGCGATTCTGCCACGAGAAAGACGAGGGTAGAGACAGCGGGTGCCTGCTTTGCTGAAAATAGCGACATCGTCCTTATATATCCATGCTTGAAAAACACAGAATGCGCCAAGCAGTATGCAAAGTTTTGAGCGGAGAATTCAAATTTTAGCCTTTCTTAGAGGGCTCCAGTGTAGTTTGTGACCCCGTGGCATTTCACCGCTTTTCTCGAGCACAGAATATGCTTGTGAATATGCTGTCTGTTCCGTCCGTTCGTCCGTCCGTCCGTTCGTCCGTCTGTTCCGTCCGTCCGTCTGTTCCGTCCGTTCGTCCGTCCGTATGTCCGTCCATCCGTCTGTTCCGTCCGTTCGTCCGTCCGTATGTCCGTCCGTCCGTCCGTCCGTCCGTCCGTCCGTCCGTCCGTCCGTCCGTCCGTCTGTCCGTCTGTCCGTCTGTCTGTCTGTCTGTCTGTCTGTCTGTCTGTCTGTCTGTCTGTCTGTCTGTCTGTCTGTCCGTCTGTCCGTCTGTCTGTCTGTCTGTACGTCTGTCTGTCTGTCTGTCTGTCTGTCTGTCTGTCTGTCTGTCTGTCTGTCTGTCCGTCTGTCCATCCGTCCGTCCGTCTGTCTGTCTGTCTGTCTGTCTGTCTGTCTGTCTGTTCCGTCCGTTCGTCCGTCCGTCCGTCCGTCCGTCTGTCTGTCTGTTCCGTCCGTCCGTCCGTTCGTCCGTCCGTCTGTCTGTCTGTCTGTCTGTCTGTCTGTCTGTCTGTCTGTCTGTCTGTCTGTCTGTCTGTCTGTCTGTCTGTCTGTCTGTCTGTCTGTCTGTCTGTCTTTCATCTTGAGTTAAAAATGCAGTAGATCCAACGAGGTGGAATCTATTACAGCGAAGCTATGCGCGAGCGCATGAAGAATCGCAACACGATCACACATATTCACAAACACACTCGCACGCACGCACACGTGTGGGCGCACACAAATTATACCGAGCCTTTTGATAAGCGGAGTTGCTGACTACCAGCGAGTACGACGGACGCCTTGAGCGGATCATGACGGATCATGGTTTCAGAGGCAGCATGCGCATACGTACAATTCGAATCCGCACAATTCGCATTGCACAACTCGAATCTATCCAACCCGCAAGAAAACGTTTCTCATTACCGTGCACTCGCGGATACACGAAGGTGAGCTTTCTGGTTCCTTTTTTTTCATTCCCCCGCATCGACCAGCACAGCGGATGGATGGATGGATGTGGATAAATGTTATGAGCGTCCCTTTTGGAAAGGGGTGGCGGGTCGCGCCACCAAGCTCTTCTTATTTTATTGCCTAATGTTCTACCTATGTTAAAAAGAAAAAGAATCCACGATGATTACCCATAACCATAGTTCTTGGACCCCTATCGTGAACTTTGTTTTTGTACGACTGCGTTGTTTGTCGTTTCCCTACTTTTCTTCCACCAATCTTCCTATCGCCTTTTACTAATCTCTATTGCGGACATGTTTACTTTTCCACTTCTCTCGCTGAATCCACGGGCTTCAAGGAGGCCAGTGGTGCCGAAATTGAATGCTGCAAGGCAGACGTCTTCGCATTCTAATAAAACATGCTCTATCGTTTCCCTAGCTTTAACGCAGCAAGCACATGCTTCTTCTTCCTTCTTATATCTCGCTTTGTAGGTGCATGTTCTAAGTCATGGCGAACTAGCTTCGAAAAGTAATGAGCTTTCCTTTGAGTTATCATAAATTGTATCTTTCCTGATTTTGTCTTTTCCTCTTAAGAGAACAGTCAGGCTGCAGCAACAGTCACGAAACCCGGCGAGGCTCGCAAACCTTCGCTTTTAAAATAAACGGAGTCGTCGCCAGAAAATGGCGCCAGCTACCCCTTTTCGCTTTATTGATTATATAGGATGAATAATTTAAGTACAAATGCTTTCATTAGGTGATGCTTAAACAGAGAAGCGTCTTACACACTAAGATTGAAAATCTCTTTCGTTAAGTGTCATTGAAACAATGCCTCGAGGCTGTATAGTCTACACCGGTTTCAGATGCACAAATGAGACAATTTCTCACGACGCAGTCAAGTCAATAATTGTCAGAAATGACGGCGTTTTTAAAGAAGCGTTGAAGTGCTTTCACAACCACCCGTCAACTGCTCAGACAAGGAGCCGTTTGAAGAGTTACTGTCTCCCTCTGTGATGGTCTCGAGGACCCCAGTGGCGTTGTTATTCAGTGAGCTGAGAGCCCCTGTGATGGGAAGGCAAGATTCTGGTTACTGCAAGGAACCCCCCTCCTGTTTTGGTGATAAAAGAAAAAAAATCCACAATACGTCTAAGGTCTTCATTCCTGAGATGGACAAGCACAGCCTTAAAAGGAGTACTGTCGAAGAGCAGAGTGGGCACGTCGTTAAAAATGATGCACGATAGCTGTATCGATTATGAGATCCTGCCCTTCCGCACAATCTTTAATGTCGGTCCTTTCAGCTTTGTAGCGTCGTTTGTTTCCTGACGGCATTGTATGTACTCGTAAGAACTCCCGAGTTTCGAATCGAATTATTCTTTTTTAGAGTGGGTACTTGAGTCGAAATCCGATCAAGAGTGTTCGGAGACTAGTACACTGGCGAACTTCAAACTACACACCCCACAGCCCTCGAGGCACAATTTGGGCATCAAATAGAGATATCAATTGTTCGTTTCTTATTGCCCAGAGGACATATTGAACCGAAAGTGCCCGGGATTCGCCTTTATTTGCGACATATCAACAATCTACAAACACAGACGGCCGTACTACAACAGAAGTGAGCGCGGCGTATAGAACCTCTTAAATATTTGTTTTCCACGGAAACACACCGGTATACCCCATATTATTTTGTCACCGTTGTGGCCCCTACAGTTCCGCTTGGATACGGCCTCCGTATCTGTGAAAGTTAAGGTTCGAAAAATGTACAAGACATCTATGATACGCCGTCATTGTATTATGTGTGTAGTTTTACGGTATAAGCGTGTGAGTATTTAAACAATACCTCCCATTTCTTGTTTTGTTCTTCATCGGCGCATATGAAAAAAAAAAAATGCAGAGCGCTGTACCCAACGAAGAAACGGAGCCGGTAGTATCACCGAAGAAAGCGGTAGCTGAGCCGTCCACTACAAAGAGGATGACGACAGTTTATCGGTGCGGCCGGCCGTTGGATTCAAGCGCAGCGGACCCAGTATCGAATCCTGCGCGAAGGCTAGGTCAATTTCTTTTCTTTTCTGCCTGCAGCTGATTGCGAATAATCTTCAAAGCCACGCACATACATGTCGAATCAGCTGAAGAGCCTGTAGCACCTGTCGCCTTCGAGCATGATTCTGCACCTGCGGGAGCATGAGGAGCGACTCCACCGGAGAGGCAATGAGCTCCAAAGCCCGTGTGGTACAATCGTTGACTTGCTAACATCTCGATGTTCTTTTTAAGGCGAATGACTGCGAACCACTGCCATTGGAGACAGAGAGCTATAGGCCGGTGACCACATTACCATAACTAGCGTTCACATATTAAGAGTTATCACAGTTCAGACTTTTGGGAGCGGTCTTTGTTCTAAAATAGACTCCATCTAAATAATGACACTGGTCGGGATGAAAGGTTTCGCTGGCACAGAATGATTTCGAAAGAACATTTCTGCGCGAGCTAATTCGCGACATCGGGGCCGTTTCATGCAGGCCGAAAGCATTAGGCGGATCGTCAATGCGGCGTCGGGGTCATGATGATTTTTATTGCAGTTAATTTTCTTTTACTCTTATTGTTATATCATTGGGAATTAATGTGAACAATGATAAACCCTCTCAATTGGGGGTCTAAAAAAGTAGAACACTCTTGTTAATGGGCGCGTCAACAATATTAACCCCTTCATCTCGTTTTTATATTTTTGAAGCACGTGGCAAGGGCAGACTTTAAGGTCGTCATTGTCCTTAAATGATACAGCCCACAGAGCCCGTGAGAAGGCAACAACGTCTGTTTTAGCTACTTAAATTTCCAAGGGTCTGCATCGAGGGTGAGCTTACGACCCCAGTATTCGGAGCTCAGCTCCTACAAATCACATAATGCGCAGGAACTTAGTGCGGTTGACAGAAAGAAAGAAAGAAAGAAAGAAAGAAAGAAAGAAAGAAAGAAAGAAAGAAAGAAAGAAGGAAAGAAAGAAAGAAAGAATCACTCTGCATAGTCTTTATGCTCGTTGCACCATCTAAACAACTACGTGTTATTTCGGCAGCCCGACGACCGAGCGAGACCACTGACGCACGCGAATTTAAGGCGAACAAATCTCGGGCGGCCAGGCGTTTTCTCAATGCAGCCTACTCGGCTGAAAACGATTGCTCGCGCCACCGCGCCATCTTCTGGCAGCGTTTTTAGCGCGTCGCTGTAGCTTATTACGAGGCACAGTGCGCGTACGGCGATCGCTGTATGGATGACTGCGCTGCCAAGCTGACGCGCACCGTCTGCAAAGCAGGCGCGCGCGCTGAAGAAATACGTGCAGGTGACGGCGGTGAGATATATTATAGAGACAGGCGGGGCACAGTTTGGAGAAAGAAGAATCGCAGAGAAAAAAAAGAACGAACTCTCAAGGTCGCAGCGACTCGCACAAAAATGTAGCAGCGTTTGTTGAAAGTGTGCCAAGTCACCCCGCCGCTTCGCTCGTGTATCGCATTAGCGCGCGGATCCCGCCGCTAACCGAGAGCAGCTCGTGGGGAAAGAACTGCAGAGCGGCGGCCATTCCGCGGGGGTGACATTTCTAGGTTCTAAGTCCCTCGACTGACGACTTAAAACGGCACTTGTACATGACGCAGGGCTATGTTGTGCGCGCTGAAGATATGTGTCGCAATGTAACGCAACTACGAGAGCGCTGAAGCACTGTAGCGATGCGTGTAGTGCAGGAGCAACGCTTAAGATTTTCAACGTTGCTCTATGTAGAGGCGTGATGCGCTGCCTAATGCGCTCTCCTATGTCCCGTAATCGGGAGCGGTGCGGCATAATGCTGAATTACATGGCAGGTGTAAAGAATTTGTCGGTGGCTGTAGCGGAGAACGACAGCGTGCTCGTTGAGAAACGTGGTTCAGTTACATGCAGCGAACAAAATAAAAATGATAAAGAGATATCCGCAGTTTATGAAATCAAGATCGGAACAAGACAATGAAGAAATATGCACCTTAAGACAAATACCTGTGCCATAATTGCATCGGAATCACATCCGTGATAGGTGTTTTCTATTACGACTCGCTACTGGAGCAGTGTTTTGTGCGCTATGCTATCGACACGCGAGCTAGTGAGCAATAAACATGTGGCGCCATCGGAAGCGACGAGATGTGCGCTTCTAGATTTTTTAAGGCCTCAGAATTTGATGTTCGTTACATTAATTGTCCTGACAGACCATGGATAGAGACTTTGACGAGGAAAAGGTCGACGATACAGTAGATAGCACAAACCAAACATTCCAAGAATGTATTCTCAATTTTGCGTGATCACTTTTTAATTGCGTCGTGTCTAAATAACGTATAACTAATGTAGCGGCCACGTCACCGTACATTAAGTTCCGAAGTTTGCGGGAAAAAATGGAAGCTGGGGTTTTCGGTCATTTGCTCGCTTGTCGGTTCGAACCAACTGAAATCTGACCCCTCTAATTGTACTCTAGTTTTGGGAAGCGTAAGAAGAAAGGCGATAAGAGTGTAAAAAAATACGTGTCCAAATTAATGCCTTGCTATCCAAATTCGACCGTTCCTGAAGTAATGAACTATGTAAAATAGCCTCCTGCCGCAATGTGCATGACCCAGCAATCGCTGATCTTCGGGCTGTCACCACTGCCTTAAATGAAAGCTGTTTAACCATCACGGTTAACTCTCTCAGATGTGGGCACCGCGCCTTAGGTCTTGTACAGAGGTGCCTTTGTTGCTTTCCTTCTTTCTTTTTGTCACTGCGCGTTGACCTCGGACCCCGGGCGCATTTGTAAGGGTCCCTTCTCGTCAGTGTGGCCAGATGGGCGAGCCCTGTGTTCGCTTCTGCGGTGGCCTGAAGCCCGCTGCCGGAGCACGAGTCCGTAGAAGTGCCCCAATCTGGCGCGCGCAAGCCCGTCCCGGCAACCCTTCAGGCGAACAACGCACCGGCTGCCGCCAGCCGACGCCCACTTGTCAGGAGGGCGTGCGGCTCGGTACACGAGCACTTTTGTGCGGCCCGATCGAACGTGGGGCCCTCCTCGACCCTTCTCTTGCGGGAAACACACAGAGGAGTGAATGTATAGGAACTAAGCTGCGTTTCTAATGAAAGGAAAGTAAGAGAAAAGAGACGCATTGTCGGGTCAGTGCGACGAAGGTTGCAACTCTTCATTTGAAAACCGAAAGAAGAATCGTGAGAGACGCATTAGCTCAGTGGAGCTAGCATACGCAACAAAATAGAGGAGAACGGGATCTCATATAGTACCAAGGTTTCACATAATCAATCCATCACGAATGATTCCCGGGCCACAAGATTTCACAGAAAGCAGCGTGAAGACTACCTCGTGAGGCGCCGAGGAAAGCACTTTAATTTTCATGAGGCAAGCGTTGCTCCATAAGCAAACAATCGTAAGCTATTAAAGTGCCTGAGAAAATTATGAACATATTTCGTTTTACTTAAACAGCACTTAAATCCAAAAGTTTGTTCCTGGTTCTCGTTGCGGCAAAGCTGCTTTCCTTAAGCTACGACTTCGATGCACGGAATTTCCTGTGAAGAAAAGGAGTGTTTCCGCCTACCCAACGACGCAGCTGCGGTGTACGATCGGTACATATAAGGGCGTGTGTGCGCATGTACGTGCACATTGTGTAATGCGGACAAACGCAATAAAGGGCTGCACGAGGACGCCGTACGACGAAGGAATGCCAGTATATCATTTATTTTGGTGCTGTCGTTTGTTGACGATGCAGAAGAGACAGGCCGCACGGGATTATGCCATACGACTCCATTTTCTTTTCCTGTAGATCTGATGGTATACGCTGCAGGCGTCTCGGCCAATAACTGAGAAACAACTGCAGTGTCTTCCCGTAAGGCCCGGAATTGTAAACATGCCTTCTATGCTCGAAATATACTAGAGAAATAACGTGTACGGCTTCCTTCATCGGATATTAAGAAGGTTTATGAATAAGCACTGCTCCTAAAAGCGTCCGCTATGGAGGAGGAATCGAAATTATTTTCTTATCTTTAGGAAAAATGAGTTTACTTTTGCGTTTTATCCATGTTGTTATTGTTATACTGAGGTCCTGTTTAACTTAACCAGCGGAGTTCGGAATGAAGATTTACTGCGCGCGGAACTTTATTATAGGAAGTCTTCATTTGTCATTCGCATGGGTTGTCACACGGCGTAATAATTATAATAAGCTGGAAAATTCGGAGGACGCTTAAGCTTCGCCTTTACGAGTGGAACGATATAGAATTCAAAGAGCCCTGACTGTTTCTCATGCTTCCGGCCAACTGCAGCTTATGTAACCTTAATGTTTAGCAGGAAACGCTAGCGGCGAACGGTATGCACGAAGGCGAGCTTTCTGGTAGGAACGTGGCCTCTTGGTTGGGCCAATCCCGTAGGTAGTGCCCCCCCCCCCCCTCTACCTCCAAAGCAGCGCCAAAAAAGTTACATCATTTTCAGGTTTCTGTTATTGTTTCGCGCTTCCAATATTTCAGTCTGAGAAGATTTAACGTAATACTCACGCGCTGTCGGTGTTTCGCATCAAGGCGTTTGTTTGTGGGCTGTCATTCTCAAAATTCCGAGGAAAAACTTTGTCAAGAACGTCAGACAAGGTATGAGCAACTTTGCTGGTAGAATGGTGTGTCAGTATAACCCGCATGTACTGCATGTCGCGTAGCATGAGCGGCAGATACATATACCTAATTATACACGGGGATTCTTGCTCACAGGGACGCCGACACTCGATTTTCTGCGACACGGCGCCCTTTAACGCTATCGCGTTGATGAGGGCGTAAAGGCCAGTTTTCGACAGGTATTGCAAGAGAGAGATTTGGAATCTTTACGGTCCGTAATGCACCCCGTATTGTTTTTCGGTTGGTCAGGCAATGGTTTGACACCTCCGAGTGTCGTTTCGCGGTCCGCATTTGTTCCACGGAATGTTCAAACAAAATTGCCAGCGTACGCTGCAAGTGGAGGAGTTGAGCACTTTGGGCTTGGCTTCACTTTACTTCCCTTGAGATAAATTGGTCCTTGAGTAGGTGCGAGTTAATTAGGCAAGTAATAAAAGACGTATGTCTTAATTGAGACACCCATATGTATATCTAAAGCGCCCGAAATTTCCTAATCGTCGGTGACGCATTCGGATGTCGTTGAAGCGCGCAAGCAGCTATATTGATTTGAAAAAAGTCGTTATGAATCTAGTGCTGGGAGCTTGGACATCAGACCAGGTGGGTGGCCTGGTGTTATGTCCAAGAGAGAAGACACCACACATTCATTTTTTTAAAGCTGGTTAGCGCACTGCTTTTCAAGGATACATACGCGTATGAGTAACGAAGATTTAAGTTCAGACGCAGCGCACCCGGTGGAAGAGGAGGGGGAGGAGTATAGCAACAAACTTGGAACCGCAAATACTGACAAGCAACACACTCTTTCTAGATCAGAGTGACTTTTTAAAGTGACTAGGCTGTTGCCAATTTCACCTGCTTCAAGAACTCATCTGTAAATACGTGCTAGAAAAAGGTATCCTTCTTGCATGCTTTCACCATGAAAATACTTGCAATGAAAGGGTATACAGAGACCAATGTGGCGACACATTTTTGCAAACAGAAATAAATTTTTTGTAAAACCTTACCCAACGTGCTTAAAGTTGTAAAACGGGCCCTAATTCATCAAAATCACTAAAAATTCTGGACCGTTGGCAGGTATGGGTGCATGTAAAATTTCGATGAAGAAAGGATAGCGAATACAAGAAACTTGTTGCGCCCCAGCTAACCCTAGCCAAGCTGTTTAAAGAAAAAATAAGATTAAAAAGCACAGTGCAAGATACGATTATAAGACCTACGGAGCTCGGTTTTCAGAGGTGCGACTACCTAAAACTCTAGGTCTTGTAATGTATCTTGCACCGTATATATTAAATCTGTTTTTTTTTTCTTTTAGCGGCTTGGCTAACGTTAGCTGGGACACGCTATGGAAGGTGTATGCATAATTTGAGTAAACACTGCTAATATGAACATCAATAACGTGAACATCTTCATTAGTAAGTTTAAAATATGTTATCGCGAAACTTGTTTCGAAGTTAGTGTGGCGCATGTGGGGAGATGACTGTTAAGCTTGTTCAGGATTTGTCTTTCTTCTGCAATGCGCATAACGTGTCTGATATGATTAGATGGTAATGATGATAACAAGAATTGATTTATTGATTAATTAATTAATTAATTAATTAATTAATTAATTAATTAATTGATTGATTGATTGATTGATTGATTGATTGATTGATTGATTGATTGATTGATTGATTGATTGATTGATTGATTGATTGATTGACTTTAACACCGTAAAGCAAAAAGTTGGTGAAAGACACCGCAGTGATGCGCTCAGGATTATTTTTGACTACAGTTACTGCATATGGCTCCCAAACCTCTGGTGGCATATACAATAACTACATTTCTAACAATTCAGGGCTCTTCGATGTGCATCTATATAACCTATAAGCTTGTGCACCACCGTTTTGGTGCCAACGTTGTTGCAAATTAAGAGCTCGTGTCAGCTTGTGATCGTCTAAACAGCGCAGGCAGCCACTTCAATGCCTTGTTTTGAGCGTTTAGCACGGCGCCGTCGCCAGCTATATTTTTCATTTACCCAGGACGTTGCCCGCATGTAGAGGCGCAACACGAATCACGTACAGAAACCTCAGCCTGACGTACCACTACACTCGTTCCTAATTCGAGCACCGCTGACACAGAAGGCAGCGTTCGACGTCCGAGCATATGTTTGTCGCCACGCACGACAATCGAGGCGTCTGAACGCTTGAGTCAGAGGCAAATTAACGCACCCGACGGGGCGGCCGGACGCGAGGCTGGCGTGCCTAACGAGTCGGCCCGAAGCGGGCACGCTGCTGAGCCAGCGGGGCACCTCTTCGCACAGCGCCGGCTGTTAGGAGTGCAGCCACGTGACAGTGCCCCTCGACCCGGGCTCGACCCTGGAAGTTACGAGCCGAGAGCGAGCAGACTGGGCGCGTGCCTCGCATCGCAGGGCCAGCCCGGTAACGGGCTCGTGGAACACTCAGCTCCCCGGCAAAGACCTGTCGTGACGACTCGACGCGATCCGGCGTTCGGCGACACGGAACACAGGTAGCCAGCAACAAGAACAGAAGACAAGACTAGACAAAATGAAAGCCTCTTCTCGCAATGTTTGCTCCCTTTCCTTTTCTATGCTTAGCTCCGAATCCCTTGGGGCTTTATCGCGACGCGCAGTTGCGTGCTTTGCTATCTATTAGCATGCGTAGCATGCATCGACAGAGGGGAGAACGGGAGGTGATTTCAGTGCGGGCACGCCTGGATATCGTCTCGAAACGAGTACTCGAGAGTGCAAGGAAGTGGCAGGACGTGTAAAAAAAAAAATAAATAAAGAAAAAAGGGAGTAAACTCTGAGAGTGCGCATTTGGAAGCAGCCTTTACAGATCATGCTCGCAGCTGCGCGCAAGCATGATAACGCTATAACGAATCTGATGATTTTAATGCTTAAAGACAACGACGTACCTAGCGTTCATCGCGGGTACACATACTTATTTTTAAATTTTATTTACATTACTGGGAGATGCATGTCGATTAAAAAAATAAAGACTTGGCGAAGCGGGTCACTAAGCAGATCTACGAGTGCCGCATTTCTGAATCATCTCGTTAGTGAGGCTCGTGATTTGACGCACTTCGTGTGCGTTTTACGCGCTGCTCATCGGTGACTTCGTTCTCAACCTGTTATGGTCCGTAGCGTGTATCTCGCAGCATTGTTATGTGAGGAAAGTCCTCTCGAATCTAGTTGCTGAAATCATGCCTTGTGCCTGCCCAAATGTTTGAGACTGAGTTCAGAGGCACTGCTGTATCCTTAATGCTTATCACAGGTTACTAGTTATAACATTTCGTGTTTTGCATCAAGAGATAGCATATAACGTAGTCTTCATTACGTAAATGTCCTTGTTTTTTCCTTCTCTCCACTGTGTATTCCTAGTATAAATCATATGTCTTCTATTCTTTACATTTTTCTTGAGCATTGTATGCATAAAATACTGTGCATCAGGCAGACAATTCATGCTCTTTGCCTGTACATCCAGTATCACTCACTCTGACTATCGTGTCCCCTGGCGCTTACTGTTATATATGAACCTTTTTTGACCACAATTTTGTGAAAGCACTGCTCCGTACTTCTAGCCCTACGCACTCAATGCCAGCACTTTTGTGCTCTCAATAAAGGCACCTCAAGTTGCTGAACGGTCACAAAGCCAGATGACTGAGTGATTTCACCCTTCTGATTTCAACCGCTTGCCCGATGACTAAAACACTGGTCGTATAACTGTGAGCATTTGTCACGCCTCCCCAGCCACTCCACTAAATATTCCACGCGTGGCAGGTCGCCGAAAACTAGGTAGTACTTTGCTTTCTAATATCACGTGCCACGTTCTAATACAAAATGCACACTTCAGCGTCGACAGTTCGCAGACGCACCGCAAACGGCGTAGACGAGCCCATTTGCATTTACAGGTACAACCACGCGCCCGCGCGTTGTGCTTCGCGCATCTGCAATTCTAAGCTACGATGCGAGTGAAAGCGCTCGTGGCTCCATGCGTCGCTTAGGTGGCGCAACGTCGGGAATATTCGCGAGTGCTTTAGCTAAACCTCACTCCAACAAAAACGCGCGGCGTTTCATAAGTATCGCCTGCCTCTATAGCGACACTGGTGGTACAGGAAAGATCAGTAAAGTGTCAGAAAAGCGTTGGTTTGGGTTCTTTCGTTTAAATGTTTCGATCTTCTTTTTTTTTTGTTGTTATAAGACTACATTACATCAGACTCTAGGAAAACGCCCGCGTCGCTTCATGTCAGCCTCGAGTCTTTGACATCCGCGAACCTACATATATTGGCCATCTGGAAATGACGGCCCTTGTCACCTCCTATTTTTCTTTTTCCAAGATGAAGACAATTCCTCCGACGGCCGGGTGACGGGTCTGCTTTCCGAGTGGGTTGGGCGACTCTCGAAGTAAAGCTGCATCTTAGGTTGGCCGCCATAATTGCTGCATTTTTTTTTTGTTCTCGTCACCACGTGCCTTGTGAAAACCTTTGCGACATTTACCGCTGTTCACTGTCACTATTCATTCCCCTCGGACACGCGGGATGCCATATTTGTGTTGAAATGCGCCTTGTTGTTTTCCTCTCGACCGTGGTACTGTCGCCGTCAGTGAGCCTCCGGGACCCGGGAAACTATTTTACAAGCAGCTTTTTTTTTTACTTGCGTGTTGTTTTCTGTTATAATTAAATCACCAATAATAAATTGTTTATTATAGTGAATTTCTGTCTTTCGCTCTTGTTACTGTAAGAGTGCAAGACAAACCTTACAAGCAATCATACTTAACTTTTTTTTTATGCCACATAAAAAATTCTGGTGAAATTTTTTAATAATTAGACAGAAAACATTAAGGGCAGTGTAATATCGTCCGGGTTATGCTTAAAGTACATTTCATCATTAACATGGACGTTTCCTACCTGAACCGAAGTTGCCTTCCGCCCCCATCAGATGCGGCCGTCGGGGGTGGATATATATCGAACCCGCAACATCGCGCTTAGAAACAGAACGCCACAGCCATTGAACCGGTGCGGCGTGTTCGAAGGTACCCTATACTTAATCCTCTAGTTAGAAAGTCACAGGCCTGGGCGGCACACGCAACGCAGTCACTGCGTAAGCTGGAGGAGCGCCTCAATGGGAGCTCCGTTTACGGCAGCGCACGCACTACCATACCTTGCGAGGAGGCGCCATAACGCGTACCGAAGAGTGAACACAGGTATCGAGACCACGTGGCACACATGCCACATCCCTCGACCCGTGATGCGATACGATGCTGCTATTGATGATGATAATTTATTTGCATCCCCTTTGAAATGGGGCGTGACAAGCAGTCACCTAGCCTGCTTGAGTTGATCAGGTCCAGCTACATGCAACATGCAACATGCAACTGCTACGCTGTCAAGCGATATGGAAGCAAGGACTAAAACGGGATTTGCCCCTCCCGAAGGCTCTCAGGGATGATGGGAACAAGTTTTCTGCGGAGGTCGAAGACATAAGAGGTTTGTCTTTAAAGAGGGATTCCTTCATGCAGTGCTGTCGCAGGAAGTGTTCTGAACTTCTGATGCAATCGATGGAAGTATACAATGCGCAGACAATAAAAAAGAGCTCCGTGTGGAGATCGCTGTCGACGGCCTCTGTTTGAGCCTAGGAAATCGGAAACGACCGCGGGGTCTTCAAGTGAGGAACTCGGTACATGAATGCACTTCTGCCGCTCCACATTTTGCAAATCGAATGTCGTCTGGTTCGTTACTTCTATTTCGTGGTCCTTTCTCCTTTTGAGTCCTGCTGTCCCACTTTCTTCCTTCTTTCCTATTTAGATATATTTTATTTAACGCATTTGTGTTACCTAACGTCTTTTCCTTGCTTCCCTAAATATCTGAATCGGTTCGAGTGTTCCACAGCCGTAGTCAGTGCTCCGATGCGCTGTACGCGCCTTCTGTCACAGAAGATTGAATGCTGTTGCAATCGCAGGAAAACAACACGCTGAGAGAAAAGGATGTGCTGCCAGTGCTTTAGCTGGTCCTTGCCTTCAATCTTTCGCATTTATCCTTATGTTTCCCAAAATTCTCGCTTTTACCAACGGGCTATACGTTCTCTCTGATCAAGCACGAGGAGGATAAACCTACTCCATCGCTGAGTCTAAATAAAAAATAAAAAAAAAACTCACGAAAATGGAGTTAAACGCGAGAAGAGCCGTTGCTCCCGCGAACAATAGTCGCCAAAACCTCGTTATTTCAAACATTGACACATTTGCAGAAGCGGCAACATTTCTATCACAAGACGGTTCGCTGTGGGACACGTGTGCCTGCTGCCTCGCCTCACCGCACGCATTTCGGACATCGGATCGGAAGTCCTATAGACACGCGAGGGAGGCTCGCCGTCGCAACTCGGCTCCACAAAGCGCCAGCCTCTGCCGACGCTGTATAACTCGTCAACCATGACCGCGAGAAGAAAGACCACCTCTTTCGCGACCCGGGAGGCCGCAACAGCAAGCGCGACCCGGAGAACCAGAATAAGAGTTGGGCCGTCGAAAAGCAGAAGCGACGTAGCGCGAACTCGCAGCGAGAGGAAGTTGGGTGAGGAAGGGGATGACGACGTGACTGCGAATGTCCATTCTGCATCGCCGAAGCTAACGGTCCGGCCATGGGCAAACGACGGGAGTTGGCGCATCTCTTCCGTGACAGCCAGGTCAGACCACGAATTGTAGCTGTAAGACTATGAAACCATCTTTACGGGCAACAGAGCAAGAGGCAGCGGCAGCAGCAGCAGCAGCAGCAGTGGCAGCAGTCTATATAACTGTGACAGGAACCCCCTTGCAGCGAAAATTGTACAAGTCTCGAAGCGGGTATAGCCCGCCAGCGCATGACTATCTCGGAACACGTCGGATATGCGCTCGATGCGACTATAGCACTATACTGCTGCCAGAGGGGAGTGCTGTTATCCCGAATGCCTCTACGGAAGGGAGGGGGAAAGGAAGGGTTGTGGGAAGTGGCACAGGCAAGGCTATTCTGCCAAGATCAGAAGTCGGTGCGCGGTGGACAGATAAATGTACGCAAAAAGTGGGAGACAAAAAAAAAAAAAGAAACAGGACGCAGAGTTGCCGCTGCGCCCCTCTATTCATGCTACTTGGTTCGCCGTCTTCACCACTGATTGCGAAAGCCAAAGCGTGTTTTCTCCTTCGACATTTCTTGCTTAGCTGCGTGGCATCTTTACATTTACCTCTGGCGAATCGAATTGATTGGCCCCCGACGTCCGGGAGCCACAGCGTCTCGTCGTCTTTCTCCGTGATTGTACGTTGCTCTATACGACGCTCGCAACTCCCCGTTGGCTCTGTATCCGCTCTGTTGTTTGTTTGTTATTAATACCGTAGCACCTTGAGCCGTCCACTATACCGTCACGATAACGTCAAGGCTTCCCGCCCGTTTTCTACGGTGCAGGTGATTCCTTCGCGTAACGAAGAACAACAGGACAACGAGAAGAAAACAAACAAAAAGCACTGCAAAATGCTGCTCGGAAAAAAGCAATTTGTTAAGGAGCAAATGGCCGAGAGGAAGGCCTTCTAGCTGGAGCTAGCAGATCTCATGGCTATAAGGGACACCTCTTCTTTATATATTATTTCTACAGATCTGCTCACGAAAGAATAAACGTGCTAGCTACTATACTGGTACTGCCAGTGATTTGTGTCTGTATTCCGTCAATAGGCCTGCGTGATAGCTTTGCGAATTTTGTTTTCTTTAATGGGGTGAAATCAATACCAAGGGACAGATGTGACGCCGCCAGCGATAAAATAGAATATTATCCAAACGATAACGTACTGACATTTCATCACGGCCGTAAAGAGCGAATAGCGCTTTACTATTATGTCGTTTGTCGAAATTTGTTTCCGCTCGTTCGTATCCATTGCTTAACTCGTATATATTCGTTCTTCCCATGCAACAGGGAGTAGCGGGCACTGTTCGCGAGTACTAAAATCACCCGAATTTACGAGTCAATAACGAAAAGGAAGAAAGGATGAGAAAATGCTTACTTCCAACGGTGACTCGAATTCAAATCGCGAAAATATAAATCATCGGCACCTCGACACTTACTCTGCAAAAGACCCCTACTACCTCCATTCTCAAGTGAGCAATAACGTTTTTGATTTCGGAATGCCACGCACTAAGAAAAACAGGCAAGTCGAAGACAAAGGCAGAGCGCACCGTTCACTCTTTAACGCTCTGACTCCCCAGAGCAGCGCTGTTCTTGCATCTTCATTGTGCATCAAATTAGAAGGCTTATTGTACACTGTTCTTGGGTACATAAATAAACAATCCTAGTCGGTCTCGTAACAGCGACACGCCACTAGAACTTGTAAGAAGAAAGCGCATTTGCATAACACATACTAACAGCTCTATTCAACCTGCATGCGAGTTGCAAACGATCCTCGGGCGGTTGGCCGCCTTCGCCACTTTGTATGCCTGTTTCGTATCTTCGTATGTTTTCATCATTGCGTATTGCTCAGACCAATCAAAAACATTTTGTCGACAGAAAAAAATGGAATAAATAAAAGATGCGAGCTTTTTTTCTGACCTGCGCGACTACTGGCAGAGGGAGAAAAAGAGAGAAGGCAGGAATGATCACCTGGAGGGCGTCTAACTGGGGGAGGAGAAGAAGGGAATAGAAAGGAGAAAAAGTGAACACGCTATATATCAGATTGTTCAGGCAGCCACGCCAGGACGACGCGATACGCTGAAGTCCACGCAAGGTGCTATAGCGTCGAGTACGCCACGAACCGGCCGTTCCGAGCCTCGCGCGCGCTCCGATGTAACCATCTTGCCGAGAAAGGTAAACGCAAGTAGCTGGACAGCACAGGATGCAGCCTACGTGCGCTTGACGTTGCGTGTTGTTGTCACTGCCGTTCCTTCACAATGGCGCATGAATATGTACAACTGCGGAATAATCCAAGAGGCGTGCAGCAGGCGGTGGGCGCTGCTCCAAAGCCGAGTTATCGCTCTCCCTCCCCCTCCCCACCCCACCCCGTTATTTTTCTTCGCATTTCTCGCGTGAGGCTAGAGATTCAGACATCGCCGACCGGTCGGGCATCGGAATTGCGCTCGATACACTCGACCATCGGGCGTGACTGCAGGTGGCCGGGCTCGTCGCGATTCCAAAAGAAGTCTCGGACTCCAAAAGCGATCCTCGTCCGTCATACTCCTCCTTCCCCTCTCCCGCCCCCCTTTCTGCCTCCCAAAACAACCCTTTCGAACAACCCTTTCGGGCGCCTTTCTGCTTTAGACTACGAGCCACTTTATTATTATTATTATTATTATTATTATTATTATTATTATTATTATTATTATTATTATTATTATTATTATTATTATTATTATTATTATTATTATTATTATTATTATTTCGTTTAAAGCCGGCTGCCGTAGATGAACGATCATGCTACGGTAGACATTCTTGCGTGCTTTTTTTTTTCTTCTTCACTCTCCATATACCCTTCCATCCACCGACTTCTTGCTGCTCCCGTTCTCAACCGCATCCAGAAAATATATCCGTGCGTATCTCTTTCTGCAGTCCTCTGATATCTTGGTAAAATCGGCTCCTCGATTCAGAACGACGGAGAGACTGACAAATATGTTCGCCAGTTCCGTTTTGGACACAGCTCGACTCAATTTTAAGGCGATAGCTTTCAGTGGCTCGTTGCGATGGCTCATAACAGAAAAAAGCGGCGTCTAGTCCAGTGATGCAAAAAAATCAGTGACGCAAAAAATATCATCTTCAGCAATGCCTCACACCCACGTAAGCAAGCAAAGATGCAATGGCTGAAGATGAATGAAGAAACGATAGATAGATAGATAGATAGATAGATAGATAGATAGATAGATAGATAGATAGATAGATAGATAGATAGATAGATAGATAGATAGATAGATAGAAAGAAAGAAAGAAAAGAAAGAAGGAAAGAAAGAAAGAAAGAAAGAAAGAAAGAAAGAAAGAAAAAAAGAAAGAAAGAAATAGAGAACGAAGGAAAGAACGAAAGAGAACCACTAGGTAGTGCATTAGGTACTCGCATGTGTCGTTGAGGAGGTCGACCTCAAGCGCCACACGTTTACTTCACGCTGTGGCTCGTTATGTCTTGCAAGAAGCCTGACCCCACCGTTCGTATAACTGAATGCATTGCCAAGTGTACAGCAGGCTTTCGTCTTCACGTGTTACTGGAGTGTAACATGCTGCCGAACTTTTATATACTTGTGTCGGCCAACCGGAATGAATAATGTCTCTCGCATATAGCAATGAAGCACCTCAATAATTAGTTCCATTTGATGGCGTAATCCCCGCCTTTCAGCACCTAGTTGTAACTGTCGCTAAATTTTAGCTCGGGGCCTCCATCTAAATACATGCTACAGAAGAAATCGTTTTCCTCGAAAACTACTGCACCGAATTTTATGCTATTTATTAAATTTAAAAGTTAAAAGAAAAAGTGACAATCGAGTGACTGTAGGAGAGAGAGAGAGAGAGAGAGAGAGAGAGAGAGAGAGAGAGAGAGAGAGAGAGAGAGAGAGAGAGAGAGAGAGAGAGAGAGAGAGAGAGAGAGAGAGAGTAAACATTTAATTCGAGAATCAGCGCGACAGTGTTCTTCTTTCCTAGTCCAGTGTGGGCGGCTCCCTTAGTCCAGAGAGCCGTAAGTATATTTTTTATTCAGACAGCCAATTTTGAAAAATAAACATTTTTAAACGTTGTAAAACTTCGAAAAACAAAACCGTCATGCTTACAACCCTGTAATTCAGCAATGAAAATGATGCTACAGTTCTGTAAAATGAACCTAGTATTACAGCTAAAACGGAAAAGAACAGAGCCCTGAAATATACTACTAATATGTGAGTAGGACGTTTCCAAAAACCTTGTAAACATTTTAAGAAATTGACGTTATCTCTTAATTCGTATTTAAAAGTGTCCGTTTTTAGATTCTCTAAAGGATGCATTTTATGCAATTACGAGATCTGTTTTTGGTGTAGAGTACAAGTTTTGTAAACATTGTGCCTCTATGCCGTTTTCAAACTTGTCATTTTTTGGCAATTTTCTTTAAAAGTTCTGGGCCCTAATCAAAATTATGCTTCCTACTATCGCTAGAATTTAGCTTTGTGCCTCAAAGGCAGGACATTTTGTTCACATTTTATTCAAATCGATCCAGCAACAGTTGCCTCACAAAAGCATTTCTGTGTTATACATGTATTTGAATAAGCGGCATCGGAGATGGGCCCCGAGCTTAAACTTCCTCCTAATTAGAGCACAGCATACGCTGCCCAACATACCGCTACGCGGCGACGTGGACAAAATGCTAGCGGGCCAAATGTAATTTAGAATAGGGCTTCCATTCCGGCAGCTTTGGGAAATTAAAATTGCTTCGTTGTGGTGGTTACAATTCTTACCTGCTTTAGTTTTCAGCGAAACACGATGAGGAAAACGTGCTTTTCTTAATATAGCATTTAATTGATGTACTCGAAAATACTTGAGCCACACATATCATCCTGAAACCAACGTATACGTCTGTGAGATGCGGCCAGGCAGAACGGACTCCAGTGTATTTTTGTCATTTCAGGGACCTTCAACATGCCCATAAATCTCAATACAGGCGCATTTTTTGCATCTCGCTAATATCGAAATATTGCCGCTGCGGTTCAGGCAAACTTGTGTGCGTATGTGTATGTGCGTGTGTGCGTGTGTGTGCGTGCGTACGTGCGTGTGTGTGTGTGCGTGTGCGTGCGTGCGTGTGTGTGCGTGCTTGTGTGTGCGTGTGCGCGTGTGTGTGCGCGTGTGCGCGCGTGTGTGCGTGTGTGTGTGTGTGCGCGCGCACGCGTGTGTGTGTGTGTGTGTGTGCGTGCGTGCGTGCGTGCGTGTGTGTGTGTGTGTGTGCCAAAGCCACCATACGTGCTTGTGCATGCAAAGATATAGCGCATCTGCGTGAACGTTTCGACCTACAGCGACGGCACACCGCCGTACGCGTATTAAGCGGACTGCGCTAGACAGTCACTGCGGTGAGCAAAAATGATCCTTCCCTGCCTCTTTCTTTATTATCCAATTATCCAATTATTGAAATAAACGTTCAATTACTACTACTGCTAAATAGCGCAAGGTCGAAATGGCGATATAGCAGCGCCTATGGTGTCTTAAAGATTACAGTGAAGCACTGACGCCGTCGGTATAGAGGTTGTCCAAGATAACGCCAGCAGAGCTCTTAACATCATTGTAACCTGAACACGGCTAAGGCTGGTGCATTCTTGTTTGCAGTCACACTGCAAGCACATACTCATTGTGCTACAGCTGACGCCGTAATTAGCTATATTTGGTTGGCGATCTTCTTAAATAATATTCCCAATATGTACGCAGTTGCCGTCGGTGAAGCCAGTGTGCCCATTCTACAACAAAATTTTCTGTCTTTCCACAGCGGTTTCCTCTAGGCTAGTTGTTTAATGATTACTGTACAGCCCACAGCCTAAATTTACGAACACGACACAAAGAAGGCATCGTGTTCCTCCTTCATGTCCTGTTCGTAAATTTAGGCTGTGCGCTGTACATTCTGCCCTGTATTTTATTCATAGTATTTTTTTCTTCACGTTCTTTAATTCACCCTTACAGCAGCGACAATCGCTCTGCGACATTCACGTTGCTGAGCGAATCTATAACTGAAGCCGTGCGACAAGTGTTGGTGCTACGCGCGCAGGAGGGGCGCCAGGTGGAAGGGAACGCTGCAGTAACAGCTGTCATTTCCTCCTTGCCACTCGTTCGCCGCAAGGCTTCGGCTTTTTGTCACGAACCATGCCGGCCCGCCAAGAGCGCGTGTCACATACCTGTCGTTCGCGACACTGAGGCGTCAAAGAGATTCGCCCTGTCCGCCTTCAGGGTAGCAACAGAATGCGAGCTCTGTTGCGTCCACAAGAACATGCCCGTGACGTTGTTCCGTGCGTGCTGGGCTTGAACACGTGTGCCACCAACAAAATACACTAACATAAAGTTCATCTTTCGTTTTTTCGCACAAGCTATCGCCATATGCGATAGCTTATACAGCTGTCGCGTCATGGGTACTCCCATGGCATGAAAGTGCAGCTGTAGGTGTTTAAAGCGGTTAAACACCAAAGCCGCCCACCGGCTTAGCATTGTTGGATTTATGGTCCTCGCCACAGCTCCCTGGGTGGCTTCATTGAAGAAAAGCAGCTGTGTACATACATGAGATGCACCTCCACCAAATTATGCCACAAGGCAGGCAATCGAATTAAAATTAATCTTTTTAATATTACTTTCAGGTGACCCGGCACCTACACGTTGTTGCGAGCCTGATATATCCTTTAGAGAGGCATTTTGGTGGTATGTTTTGTACTTTAAAATCTGAATCCTGAAAGCATTTTTTTCTTTATTTCTCTTTCATGGCAGATGGTACATTACCTGCATTGCTAAAGTTATAGTTGTAGAAAAAAAACCTGCGATTAACATAATTTGACGAAGCCACACCTCTGTTAATCATATCAGCAACCACCTCAGGTTCAACTTCCTTTGCGATTTGTTCCTTTTGCTAAAGTTCCTTAGGTTCTTGCCGCGAGCGTATAGTAGATGGCAACAAACGCTGCCTTTTTGCTCGTAATATGCCCCGAACATTGACTTGTAAAACTATATGTAATATGAACATCTGGTTTTACACCTAGCCTGCAACACAAAGCATGAACCGATTATTATTTGTTGCAGAGCAACGTAGTGGGCTTCATTCTTCACTGCCAACTACGATCGGTGAAAACGTAAAAATTCCGTACAAGCTCCGCCAACAAGACCGCACTGCAACTTGCCCTCCGTATACCTCCAATCTCCGAAAGATAGTTCCCCAAGAGACGTCGATATTGAAAGAAAGTCGCCTCGTAAGTGACGTCATGTAAACGCGCCAATATATTTTGTTGGCGCATCTATACAAGCTCCCATAGAGTCGGACAGCGGTGCATTTGCCATTTCAATCTGTTGTCACCAACTGCAGACATATTCGCCTGAAGTGGGCATCGGCAGCCGACACAGCAGCAACACTCTCCCCTCTTGCTTTGAACTTGGCTGCCGTGTTTGTGGACTAATCCCCATTCTCCACATCTAATCCACAACTAACCCACGTGCTCTCGCGTGTGCCCTTTCACATAGCTCACGACAGTCCGTGAAAATTACTGGCTCTGTAGGTGTGCTTGGGTCGTTATGCGACACACCATTCGTTTGCGCAAAGCGCAGCTGGACTTGCGAGACGAAGCCATTAGGGAGACGAATTGGGAGCGCACACAAAGAACAGGCGACCGCGACGCCTTCTCGTGAAGGATCTATCTGCATGTGGCTCTCGACGATCGAGACGCTCGCCGAGTCTGATTGCGTTGAGGGCAAACGAGGTGAATCGCCGTTAGCCGCAGCCACGCGCCACCTGTCACTGCCAGAGCCGCGAGTACAGGAAGCAATTAAGCCCACCCAGGACGCTGGTGCTACTCCGCACATGGCTGCCTTTCCTCGAACACTCGCCGGAGCACCTCGACTGCAGATAGAAAGTAAAATAACGACAATAAAGCCGAAGGCCGAACTTATAGGGAACGTACTATTCTTCCTAAGGATGGTCCCAGGGCAACGCGGCGAGGGATAACAATCAAACGAGATGCAGACTGGTATTTAGTGGCGCTGTTTCCTTGCAGTCCATGGGGAAGAGGTTGCTGCAAAGGCCTACTCATCCAGAAAAAGACAACGAAGCACAGCACCAGAAGTGGAAGAGAGCCGACTGGACAGGCCAACAACGAACCACCTGTGCCATCTTAACGTCAAATTCGTTGGAAAGAGGGAGCGACTTCCTCCAAAGAACGCATAACGTAAATCCTTGAGATAACTCCGGACAGTAATTGAAACGAACGAAAGTGGAGCCGCGCAGCAGCAGTGCCAAGAAACTCACCTTAATAAAAGAAAATACAGTCATATTTATACAGACCGGCTGGTTCGAACAAGATTACGTGAGTAACTGTTATTTACAGAGGACTCCTGCTTTTCTTTTTTTTAGCTCTGGTGCTGAATGCGTTAACCACATGGAACTTCACAGAGTCATTTATCGCAAAGCATCACGCATACATATTATGCACGTACGACGTTTTACGCGGCGCGATAAAGCCGATGTTAGCCCGGATGAAATGGCGGTCTCATAGATATTTCTTTTCACGTGTAAGAAGAAAAAGACATTTCAAATGCGGTTATAGCGTGGTCACCGCGGAGTGTGCAATGAACGCGCCTACTCGTAACTGTTTAACATTAACGCACGGACTTGCTACTGTGGAAAGTTCTAGCCTCGCACTTCAAACACTAGACTGTAGCGAGCAGAATGACGACAGACAACGTAAAAGGCAAACAAGCAAACAAGGGCCCTATAACGTACAACTATTCCCATATGTCTTCATTAGAATCTCCTGACGCCAAACTTGTGTAACCGCCGACGCAAGCATCGGGTGGTCAGCCGCAAGGTTGTGTGAACAGACCAATCAATTAAACGCTCTCTTCGGTTATAGAAGGTCACTTCTGCTTGCTTTAAAAACGAATAACACTGCATACAGTGAGCGGCTTGTCTTATCTAATTGGTTGACAAGAGGCAAGGAGCACGCTCAAGCGGAGAGGGATTCGATGGGGCCGAGCTACTGCACTGAAAATCGATAACCGGATGAAGAGGGTGGTGCCGGTGTCTGCGATTGGTCCGCTTTCACTTACTTGGCTTGAGGTAGCTAGTCGAAAATCGCGGCGGCATGCAATGGGAGGTTAAGAATGCCGCTAAAAGGGATCCTCAGCAAAGAAGAGTTGGCAGAGCGAGGCCGTAAACGTGCCGAAAGTGCTTGAAAACGTTACACGGCCACGCAAAAAAGTTTTGTTGTACGCAAATAAACCCAGCTTCTCTGGCAGGTGCGAGTAGCCAGTGCCTGAACAATCGCCAGCAGCCATATTTTATTCCTTTCGTAACGGGGCACTCTACGGCTATTCAGAAAAAAATTCAGTTTTGTTCGGCCTATTAATGCATCTTTAACGCGTAGATGTCACTTTGACGCGGTGAGTTTACGCAGTTTTGTGAGGTCGCGCGAAAGACAGGTGAAGTGGACGCAGCGCGGAAACTTTTGACCAATAGCCGAGCCAATGGCGAAAAGGCGTTGACTCAGAAATAACTATGTTTCTTTTTTTTTTCGGTCCAATAAGGCATAATCAGTGTATACGCGCCATATCAGATGGGGAGCTATCGCGGTTTTCATGACGTCGAGTGACAGACAGGCGAAGTGAGGGTGGTTAAAAGAAGTTTTCGACCAATAGCGGAGGGGCTGATTGCAAAATTGGAATAGAAAAGTTCGGAATAGCTTCACGTTATAGCGCCCCAAATGTGCTCCAGTTTAGTCATGAATTATTACCAACTCGCCCATAATTTTCAGTCATGTTGCTCTTCGAGCGACCACATTCTCCGACGAGCATCGACAGGCAGCCACAGACCGCAGGAAGGTAGACCACCGAACGCTCGATCTCCCTCTTCAGTACACAGGCGAGCCTGTACGCGTTCTAGCGATCTCGCGTTTGCTTCGCCGGCACAGCCTGCTTTTCGCGCGTCCCACCCTCGCTCGGCATTCGCAAGTGCCGAGCAAATAAGCTCTCCGCGGTCGCGCCGCCATGCCGCCGACAGACGCTGCGTGCTGCGTGACTACCACAACATCATCAGCACCTCTTCCACTCCTGGACCTCTCTCGCGGGCTCGGCTTCCCACGAGATGTTCCTACGTCCTGCTTTCTTTTTCTTTTTTTTTTGGTAGAGCTCTATTTGGAAGATGGGCATGCCACTCAGCCGCATGCTCGACAACGGTATCGACCCGCCTGGCTAAATTTGCTCAGCTGTGCCCAGCCTCCTCTGGAGATACCCTAACGTCCCATGTGATGATCGTTAGCCGTTTAGGACTTAGCAGTGGATCCAGCCAAGTGAGATGGGCACGTATGTAATGGCTAAACGAGGAAAGGTGAAGACGCGAGCAGGTCAACCGTAGTCTTGGGGACCAACAACAATAGTTACAGGGGAAGCAAAAGGCGCGATTTGTTGATTCTGCTGCGGGGATTGTTTACTTAATTTTCTTCTGTTGTGGGAGAGAACACGTGAACATTACTGGGGATCGCGTGCCAACGGCCGATTTCTGGAGGAGGACTATCAAATGCACAACGTCGTCAGTAATCATCCTGGGTTCCCTGTAGTTGCGTTACCGTACGGCAGAAATCGGCCACCACCTCGAGTTTATCTCTAATTTCTCCGACTGAACTAGTGAGAGGGATCATTGAGGCTGCAAAGATAACCAGACGCAAATGCCAGTGAGTAAGCGTTAAGTCTTCCGGGATGATATACTGGTAGATACTGCTTGTAATCATGGTTAGTAGTCTTGCACATGCGGTGTATCGTGAATGTCTCGAATACGCTCTTTCCTTGTACTCAGATTACTCCCACAAAGACTTTGCGATCGCTTCTCAATTTTTGAAAGCCTGTCCTATTTCCGAAATAAAATATATTGAACATCTGCGCTCGTATAATTTTTTCTGTCCTCGTCCTTGCGTCATTTAAGTTGTTGAAAATCAGCAGTGGGTTGTGAGGATTTTTTTCAGGTTCATAGATCCTTGAATAAAAAAAATTACGGCCATAGCATAAATGATCTGGAGTGACAAAGAGATCGTCTGAAGGCCGGCCGTATTGAGGCATCCGCTAAATAGTTTCCTTTAATTGTGCGAGCACCCCTTTGCTCATTATGATCACAATACTCAGGATGCTTACTATATCAAAATAAGCAACCAAATGTTTCTTGCCAACAACGAATTTTCAGCATTACACCAATAAATCCTGCGAAATCACGGGACTCGATTTGACGCACGCGGCAGCAGCTCAGCGCGGTTCGGTCTCGGAGTTCATGGTACCACCGAAGCTTTTCAGTTCTCTCGTGTTTTAAAAATTTGAAAAAAAAGAATGAAAAAAATTTTGTCTCCACAGCAGTGGCGTGTAGAGGAAATTTGCAGAGCTGCAGGTGGACTTAATCTTATTAAGCTAGATATTATTTTACCTGTATCACTTGATGACGCACGCAACACGGCTGCCCTCTATTGTCGACACATCTGCCTGTCTGAATTTAACACGCTCGGGGCGAATTCAAACAAAGCGGCGTGCCCCTTGATGAGGCGCGCCGCTTTGTTTGACTTCATTCAGATCGATTGAACGCACCTGAAGACTGGAATCAGGAGACGGAGGTTGGACCTCCGGCCTGGTGGCTCCGGTTCATTAATTCTGCGCAAACATCGCTGGAACAGAGTCGATATTGGGATGCGTGTTAATGTAGACTTGAAATTAATTTGGGCAGAAGTGTGAGGATGTCATTTATCGGCGGTCCCAAACCAATGCACGAGTGTGGAATCGGGCAGAGATTCACTATGCACCAGTTAAAGCCATTCATACGCTGCTGGGCTTACGATATCATACGCTCCTTTGCCGCATCCGCTCGGTCGTCTAGGATTGCGACGCGATTAACTCCTTTCATGCGGTGATTTCTCGGAGACCAGTTGAGCGTGCGGTCTTCTGTGCACCGTAATTAGGCGCCGTGGCGTCGACCTGTCGATCTGCATGCTCATTATTAGGTTGAATTCGCTTTCTCTCAGTACGAATAGCCGTTCGTATCTGCGCTGGGGCGGTTCCCGTGATAAAATTCTGTTCAGGCGTGACAGACAATGAGATGATTGCGAAGTAGCCAGTAGGGAACGAACACTATAAATATATCATACGAACGAAGCACTTCGCGAGCGTGGGCCAACATGATAACCGAGCCCTAGAGTGGACCCGTGGAGCCGCGTCTTGAACGCAATTAGTAGCACTCACACAGGTGAAACGCCACATACACATGCGACGGCACATACAAGGTGTTTCGGCGAACGCTTTCAAAAGTTTTTAAAAATTGCCTGTTGCAGACAGCACAATTATAGTCGATGAGCTCGTCTAGTCGAAGAGGCGGACATCACTTGCAGAAAAACTGAAATGCATAATCGACTGATAAATAAAAATTCACTAATTGTATTTCTAACGAATTACCTTGTGGCACATATTGTAATTTACAAATTCTAGCGGGTGAGACTGCAAGGCAGACCCAGTGGAAAAGAATTGCGTGGATCACACCATGTACGAGATACGCGCCTTAACGCTTGCGGTAAAAATGCGCTGCCGTTCCACTTGCTTTCTTAAGAAATCGTCGTTTTATGCGTTGAACCACAAAAGTAACTGGAACGCCAATGCATTTCTCCGCAAAGTTCCGCAATTATTATCTCGAAACTGGTGTCATCCTGAGGATTCGTTCTATGTGGATTCGCCTTGCAAACTTCTCTGCAAGAATATCTAAATTGCGATATGTGCCACAAGATAATTCGTTAAGAACTTGATCAGTGAACGTTTGTTATTTAGTCTATTATGCATTTCAATTTCCTGTGCAAGGGATGTCCGTCTCTTCGAGTAGACCAGCTCATGAACTAGAATTGTACTGTCTGCCAGAAGAAAAAAAAAATCGAAGCGTTCGCTGGAAGACCCGGTATATTATATCTTATGTTGTATACTGAGGTGCTACCTCACCACTCTTCTTTTGCTATATGAACGGGTTCATATGTTTAATTTTTTGTTTGTTTCCGCCCACACAAGGAAAAATACGCACGTGAAACTAGGTAGGACACTAAAATTCTGTGCAAGGTCTCTTTTTCTTTGCCCCTTTCCGCACCTTAGTCCTTTGCAATATCCTGTTTCCTATATGGCGTGGCGACGACCGTTATACCGTCACTGAACACGAAGCCCAGCATTGGTGGGCTTGCTAGAACAGTGCAAAGGAGACAATTCACCGGCTGGTCCGCGAGAAAATTTAATAGAAGAGGCGAAGCGCGATTGCTCGTCACTGGTCGAATAACGCGAGCACTGCTGCTGCACCGAACCCGTACGAACGAGTTCGCAGCGACGAAAGAAAAGGGAGAGCGGGAGGGGGGAACGAAGGAACATTGAAGTCGGCCAGACGTGCCGCTCAGCAAAAGCAATAGGCACGGCAAGAGGACATAGACAATCCCAGGTCTAACGTTCGTACCCTTTTCCTAGGTGACCGCAAGGGGCCGGAAACTGTACGCGTAAAACCCATGAAAGGACGCGCGCGCGCTCTTTCCTCCCGCCGACTCGTGATTGGCTCCGGCCGGCTTGCACAGCGTCGCACTGCACAGCAGCGCGAGCGTGGCCTGCTGGGAAGCCATGCGCGTCCGGATCGCCGTAAACGACCCGAAACCCGACGCGAAGCAAGGGGCGAGGAGTACGCGGAACTGGTCGAGCGACGGGGGTGGGTCTGTTTGTTTTGGTCGGCTCGGGTGCTGGGGAAGAGGAGAGGAGCGCGCGCGCACACACACGGCGGTGCCCCAAGCGCCAAGATCAACACGGCTGCTGACCACGGGGCTCCCGGCCGACCGCTGGACGCGCCGCTCTGTAGAGGCGAGACGCGTCTTGCTTTTTTCGTGCCTGTCCTCTTCTTGCCCGAATCTCGGATGGCGCAGGAAACAGAGGCACTTGATCCGTTTCGGCGTGCCGCGCCTCAAGAGCGGCATCCGGCTGTTACGAGCACGCTAGAGCCGCGAAGTCCTCCATTCATGCTCGCTATCCTAGTTGTGGTGATCCTGTGTACAGTGCGTGGCCCGGTGCAGTACGCAAGGCAGGCGAATTAGGACAGGACCATGAAGGGCATTATACGGGCACGTTCGCACTGTACCCTTCACTCGTTACTAATTTACTTCGTGCACAATGTGCGGCTCTCGTAGGTTACAGTCTTCTGTGCGCCTGAACGCCTGAGTCGCTTAGTCTGAGCAAGAATGGAACGTTATACACTCCCGCTGGCCGGAGGCCTACAACGGTGTACGGACATGTGTTCGTGTTTTAAAACTATAACATACGTGGTTGTGGGCGGTGACGGTGGTCTGTTCTTGCTCCGTTTCATTCTTTTTTTTCATTAATTATGCGTTTACTATTACTTTTTGCCAGTTGCACGTGTCTTTCAGTGACAGCGGCGCGTGATAGCGTTTCCTTCTCGCTGTTATTGCAACCTGCTGTGCAAACACGTCTCTTCAACACTTTCCGTGTATAAAGCCACACATCTTGCAGAGTCAAACCTAACGCACAAGCAACTTCAGCATTCTACTATAACAGCCCGTACACCTATTGGCTCCTTGAACACTATACGGGAAACATGAGAAAAATCGTTCAGTACTACCGTTTTTTTTTTTTTCGGATTTCTGGGAGAACCGATGCCGACAGAGTTGTGCTAAATAAATTGCAAAAGCTCAACCGACGCATACCTGACCGTGACCGTGGAAACAACGCCCTCCGCAACAGAGTTCGGCAAGCTGACGCCAGCAGCATCGCAGAAACTGTACGTGCGGTCACGTCACAGAGATAAACAACCATCCCCTCTTTGTTCCACGCACCGCATATCGTCAATACTTGTTCCTTTTTTTGTTGTTTGCGTCCTTTTTCGATGTGTTTTCACCAAGCCGGCGCACGCTGTCAGCTGCGCGAGGCAGCAATCAATTTAAATCATTTCGCGAACGAGGAGATACAGCATTCATTTTACAAAGTATGGGCGCCCGTACACAAGCTAAATATGTTTTTAATGCGTTAAGAGGTTGCAGAATTGATTAGAAAGCGAGAACGTTTCCGGCAAAAGAGATTTAAAAGAAAAATACTGCAGACAGTAGATGCAATGTGGCCTCTACGACGGAGTTTTCTGTTGTCGGCGTGGTCGGCGCGGTAGATGAAGCGAGCGACACGAGAAAAGGCACGCGTGGTCTGTACTAGCCACCCAATCAGAGACGGTTTGAACTGTGGCCTGTGCCAGCATGCAGGCGAGGTAGAAAAGGCAGTCGAGTTCAGCATTGGCGATAAATCCATGGGTTCCTGTTTGCGCCATACTGCAGTGTCCCTAAAGCGGTTCTGTTATTATTATTATTATTATTATTATTATTATTATTATTATTATTATTATTATTATTATTATTATTATTATTATTATTGTTGTTGTCGTTGTTGTTGTTGTTGTTGCGAACAAAGAAAAAGATGATAAGGGGAGTCTGCAGATCTTATGCACAGCGTGTCGGGTGCTATTTACCACAACGCTGAAACGCCGTTGCATTTGAAATACGACTCAAATTGTAGGAGCCAGAGCTCCTCACTATGACCTCACCCGTCCCCCTGAAGTTGAGTGATGTCTCCAGAGAATACTAAGTGCTCGCGGGTTGTCCACCCTTAATAATAACTGCAGTTCACGAAAAATAACATCCAAGAAGTTTACTGAGTTACGGTAAGGTCAACGCAGAAAGCAGCACAAGAAATAACTTTATATCTTCTTTCAAGCGTTGAAGCTGGAGAGAACAGCAAAAAATAAATAAGGAGTTAAATATATTACTTGACGTACAACTCCACGATGAACGCATAAACTACGCACTTTGTAAGGAACTGCAGGGAAACACGTGGTAGCTTGACATCTTGTGAGGAAATGCTCAAACTCTTCCCCTCTCACGCTGCCTACGAAGCTAAAGTAAAGAACAGCGGTAATTCAATTCCTCTAGACGAACAGAACGTGACAGGCATAGCCAAACAACTGAGTTCAGAAGTATGCACGTGAGGAGAAGGGACATGGGCACTGGCAAAGAGAGAGTTGTACGAGTGAGCTAGTCATCTATGAAAGAAAAGCAAGGCGAAATGCAGCGTAAAAAATAAGTCAGCGGTTGTCACAATTACAAGGCAAAGGCGGTTAAATTAGTATGGCTAAAGGAAGCCGTCCTTCATGGAACTTTTATCCTTGCATGGGCGTTACTGGTTCGAAAGAGCGACAGCGAGTACGGGAGATATTGACAGAAAATTGGTTGCAGGCCATGCGCTCCCGGGCCGTACTTCTGTGGAAACGCTCACGCATTATTCTTAGGCAGAAAGAGAGCGTGCGCGCGTGTGTACGTGCGTTTGCCCCGTAATACTGTGGAATTATTTCAGGTTTGTTTTGGCAGTGACATCCTCGCTCCCTTTGTGCGCAAAATAAGGGAATCGCACGCAGAGAAATTGAAACGTTGAAGTACAGACACTGCGACAGTCGTCGCTGCGGGCATAATTCGGAGCATCAGTCAGCATTCCACACAAAGTATGTGACAACTGCCGCAGGTGGACATTTGTTGAAAAGCAACACGTTGCTCGATGAAAACATGGCCGCGTTAGTGCTTTTAACCGCGGAGCTGTTTCTAAGTCGAGCCTTCTCCGTCCGTTGCCCGGTGTCACTATGGGGGGCCGGGGGCAGAGCGCGTGCCGGAGGGAGGAAGGAGGAGAGGGGTATAGGAGCAGGTGCTTCGCCGGCACGCGCCCTTTCGCCCCGTGGATTCCGCTCGGCGCGAGCGGCAGCGCCGACGTCGCGCAAATTCCAAGCTTCGAGATAGAGAAGCACAAGCAAAGCGCCAGCTGAGGCAAGCTAACCGCCAACTTCGAGAGGAGGAGACCGAGAAGTCGTCGACGCAGAGACATTCCTCCCACGGAGGGTGCCGGTAGACGGTTCAAGAGAGAACTCCTCGACCGTGAGTGCGGCCATGCTGCAAGGTGTGTGGCAGACTGGTTTTATCACAACCTCGCGCAACTGAAGAGTGTGCGCGATTCGGAACCGAAGCTCGAATCTAGCAAAACGAGGACAACGAGAACAAAGACTTTCATGAAAAGCGCGCTAAACACGAGCTTAAATGTGAGAAAACGACCACCAGCTTCGCTGTTTTGACAGCTTTCACTGCGTGGAACTAGCTTTACTTTCTTTTATTAAATAAATCATCAGGGCCCGTATCCTCAAAAACGTCTTGCGCTAAGACTTGTTCGTAAGGGAAAACTTCAGTCAATCCTGATGCTGGGCATCTTATTTGCGAAGGCCGGCCACAGGCACCGAACACATAGGAACGAAAAGTTTTGCGAACGCAGCCGGATTTTTTCTGCAGTTGAGTTTCTATTACCGTTTATGAGGTGATACTGGTTTCTCCATTAGCTCGTTTGCACGCTGGGGTGAACACAGTGCTAAGATTCAGTGCGGGAACCCGCACGCTCAGGCAATAAAGCAAGAATGAAAATTCCGAAACTTTGACAAAGTTCTTAATGAGAAGGATAAAGCGCGATGGGGCATTAATAAATCACACGCACTGAATAAGGACGCGAGACGCAAGACATATATTGCTTCCCGTACGCCGGTCAGCAATGGCGAAACAAGGTACGTTACAACGCCGACGATAACGATGGGAGCGCAGCGCGCTGCTGTGGATGAGTTGCTGAACTGCCACGCGAATAACACGCCAGGTGCGGGGATTAAATGGGGAACAAGTTTGGGGAACAAAGGAGGAACCGGTTTCGGACTGTTTGCTTAAGGACCAAGTGTTTCGGGCAGGTGAATAGCATAATTACGGAAGCGTGAAAAAAAAAGTTCTGCCTTCGCGTTACAACAATAACGCTATCCCGAGGGTGATCTCGCTCCACAGGCAAGCGTTGCCGTCTTATTAAAGGATCTCGTCGTTCCCATCGAACAAGGAAAACGAGTTCGTCGCGTTCTCGTTTATTCCCGCCTCAAAAAGGAAAGCAAGAACCTTACAGCCTGCGGGCCTGAGGAGGTTAATTTTCTGCGCATGAGGCGGAAGCGGAGCGAATTACTTGTGGGGGTGTGTGCAAATGTTTAAGAAAGAAAAGAAAGGAAGACTTGAATCCCGGCAGCGGGTGTCAGCGTCGGAGTGCGCATGAATCGGTTCGAGACGATGAATCGACCGCGAGCTCTTCTATTTGATTTTCTTTTTTTCTTTCTTCCTGGTTCGGGCCGTCTCAAGGCGGTATACTGTGTGCGAGGGATGTCTTCGGTGCCATGCACAACGAACAATGGAAAAAGAAAGTGCTGGAACCTTGAGAACAAGACGTCAGGAATATGTCTCGCACCTATGTTGGTGGCAATGTGAAAATGACACGGGGGAAAGTACAGCGGAGGGAAGTCGGGATGGGAGTTTGCCGTCTCGCTGTTGCCGCGTATATTTCGCCGATGCAGCGGCTCCTCCTATATATATGTATGCTTGGGAGCGCAATTATTGCTTTTCTCCAACGCTGCATGCGATCTCTGTTGTTCGGGAAGGCGCCTCCGGCGGGAATGTTTCGGCGCCATTTGAAAGGAACAATGCTGCAGCTGACTCTGTGCCGCGGACGCGAGTGTCTGCCCGACGCCGCCACCCCCTGCAGGCCTTGCCTGTGGCGAGTGGCGGAGCGTGCGCTGCATTTGTGGCTCTTCCGTAAATGAAACGAAAATCGAGAAGGGTGAAAAGGAGCCCCCGCATGAAGCCGACGAATGCGCCATGAAAAGCCCTCGGTCATCGAAGATTGGTTGCACGTTAAGGAACCCCGCGCGGCGAAATCAAATCCGAAGCCCTCCATTACTGCCTATCCCATAGACCCTGAGTTGCTTTTAAGATGTTAAGGTAAATCAGTTTGCCTTAACCAGTTTACCAGTAAGTGGATGTCCAGCGAAGCTGTTGAAACCATCACTACAACTGCTGAGGGAGGTATGCAGGGCTTTATTGCGTTAGAGTAATGGTATTAATGATAATTTATGGTAACGGAAGTAATCATCATTTTGACAGCACGCCACCCCCCATGCACGCCATCACCCATAGCGGTGCTGCAACAAGATTGAGAGAGAGAGAGAGAGAGAGAGAGAGATAAGTCATAAGGCAACGGTAGGGAGGTAAACCAGGCTGAGCCCGGTAAACTACCCTGCACTGGGGAAGCGGGAAAGGGGATTCAAAAAGGAGAAGGAAAAAAGAATGTCACAGTCTCCACTGTTACGCACAGAAGAGTGCCCCACCGAGTCAGTTACAGGCGGCCATACAGGCTGGTGCACTTCAAGAAACGCACCAGCGCCCTTGATATCAGTTGCTAGGCTCGTTCTTTTATATACGAAAGGCTATCGACGTCACTCCCCACGTCACAAGCTGCCGTCGGCGCGGCAGCTTGCGCAACAGTAATCTTTACCGGGAAACGTATGCAAGGAGCGCTGCGTGCTTCGCATTGTTATCAGGAGCGACTTATCAATTATGGGGTTCGGATGATTATTTTATGCTTGTTCTTTATTGAAACGCATGCTGTTCTGTACGTTGTATACGTGATTCCAAAGAATGTACACACTGTTCTCTAAACATTGCTTAGTGATTGAAGGCTCTGCCTTACGGGGGTTCGAACCACGGCTCCTGGCCCTGTACTGCCGCCGGAATCCGCCCACATTTTTACTGACGGACGCGAGCATTAAAAAATCCCGACCAACTAGAGTCTAACAGTGTAGCTGTAAAATCTCCTAATGAAGTAACATATGTCTTCACGGTTTCTTTGATTTTCTTATATTTCTTATATTTGGGCTGCCACATTCTTGGGCCGCCGGGTATGTACCTATTTCTGACTAAAACGCGAGGCTGGGTATGCACCACTGTGACACAAGGCGTATAGAGCCCTCAACTGTACGTTGATAGGTACAGAATGCGAGCCTGTATCGAACGCCTTGATATGTACCTGCACATGCACATGTCGTTACTAGTCTTCCCCGAAAAACATCAAACGTAAGGATCGTCCTTGCGGCATCGCTGCGTCAAAGTCTCACAGTGTACACCCGCACGAACTTCTGTTTGTATGCGTTTCGACACAGATTGTGAACGGTATAGTTCGAAAACATAAACATTGCATGAAATTACACATTGCATGAGATTAGACACTGCAAAGGATGACACTCAAGACACTTGTACGCGTAGCATTTAGCTTTGAAGTTTTAACTGATCGCTTGAAATCTTCGCCACGCATGGGCTCCAACATGCGCGTTGGATCCGCATGCTTTTTCCACGATAGCGCAGATGGCGAAGCAGTGACCACCTGACTGCGAGGATTATTAAATCTAGGAATGGTTTGCCTGTAGTTAAGACAAGACACGTAAGAACGGAACCGTCAGGCTGGTTGCGGCACACTAACTGATTGTTTACGCTAGCGAGTCTAATTGACTTATCGAAGTTTAGCAGTTACTCTTCACGTGCGTCGCAAATAACGCACCTAGATTAGAAAATACGTGTTGTAGGTGAGCAGTTAGCGGTATTCCAGGACTGATTTGTGGCACAAACGGTAACAACGTTCAGCTTGCGACCCAACAGATAAGCAAACAAACAAACTTAGAAACACACAAGCAAACAAACAAACAAACATACAAAGAAACAGACAGACAAAAATAATAAACATGTGGCCTTCCTAAGTGCTCGAAAGAACGAAACAAGCTTCGAGCAAATCCAGCCCCTTGAATTTGTTCTCCTTCTTCCTTTTTCTTTCATTAAGTTTTAACACGCTGAGCAATTGGGCGCACTGATCAGCGCACTGAACTGAGCGCTGAGGAAAGAACAAATTCAGACTTCTATTTCCTTCTCTCCTTCTTTTGTTGTTTCTCGACGAAAGCGCCTGTTGCATTGGCAGAACTGTCACTGCTGTTGCCGAGCGGGGGATTCCGAAGCTTCCTGCACAGCAATGACGGAAATGACAAAGGCTCTCCGAAACATCTGTGGCCTCTCGTGTGGGCGTGCTAGGCTCCGCAACGCTAGTTGACCCTGGCGCTGAGACGCGCGCGACGTAAGGACACGCCAGGTGATTTCCCCCGGGATAAAACGGACGTCGGCTGCCCGAATTCGGCGCGTTGTCCTGAAGAGGAAGTTCGCCAGGTGCACGCCGGATGCGGTCGAGTTTGTGTAAATCTCGCCGTCTGCGAAAGCTCGCTCCGATGGGTCCACTCTTGTTGCTGAGGGCCTCCTTTTACGTCGCCAGTGGTCTTCAAGCTATTCGCGGAACATTCGTGAAACTTTTTTTTTAATTATGGGGTTTTACGTGCCAAAACCACTTTCTGATTATGAGGCACGCCGTAATGGAGGACTCCGGAAATTTCGACCACCTGGGGTTATTATTATTTGTTTCGAACACATATACACATAACACAGTTAACAGGAAAGGGAAAGCGAGGGGCAGGCTGAAGGGGCACAACGCCTGCCTACTCTTCTGAAGGGAGGTGACAGCAACACAGACATGGAAGATAGGAAGGAGGGGAAGAAAGGAGGAGCAACAGGACAAATCTAAAGACTAAAGTAGAACACAGTACACTACGCACGTTGTTCTGCCGAGTTTCGACTCTGCAGCCGGAATTAAAGAGTGACGCCGCGTCTATCAGCCTCCACAATTATCAATCACATCCATGGCTAGTTCGCTATGCGGCGTGCACCTAAATCTAAGTACACGGGTGTTTTCGCATTTCGCCCCCATCGAAATGCGGCCGCCGTGGCCGGGATTCGATCCCGCGACCTCGCGCTCAGCAGCCCAACACCATAGCCACTGAGCAACCACGGCAGGTCATTCCTGAAGCGTACAAAGCGCATTCTGGTAGGTGAAATGTGTACACCCTCGGACAAAGTTTTCTCGAGAACACGACGTGAAACATCAGTGCGGAGATACACAAGAAAGCAGTGCGGATTACTAATTTGGACAAGAAGCAGCACTCGTGAAGTTTCTATTAGTGACGCGAAACCCGACTGTCAAAGTTCTTCAAAGCAAGTACAGACCCCCCCCCCCCAAGGGGGGGGGGAGGTGAGGGCGGCATGAGGTTTGTCACGGATACCTTATCGTACACAGAGCGAATAGTCGAGTGTATACATCTGAATGCGACAGTCACAATGTACCTCCAAATTTCAGACTCCATTGCTAGGATGCGAAAAAAAAAAGAATTTAAACTGCTCAAATCTCGCGAAAATTTTCGCTCCGAAAATTTTTGCGGTTGGTTGTACATCTCGTCGTCAATGTCAGGTCGAGTGACCCACGCCGCGGCAAAAGCTTTTATGTGACACACGCGAGGGAGCATACACCGACACAAATGAATTAGTTATAACGTCAACGAAGACGAAGTTGACAGAGCTGCCCCAAGCAGAATCTGAGCTATCACGTACATGATCAGAATTTTCTAATATAAGAATCGTATCAGAGATGACTGTATGATTCTGCTGTCACGAGAGCAGGAGGTTCTGCCAGTTATAAAATTTTTTGTTGGGAATATTTGTAAAATAAATAATTTATCGCAGGAATAAAAAAAAAATGCGAGAGAATAGTATGGCAAAATGATGCATCGAAATCATTTATAACCATCGGCATTCTTGCGCAAGAACAACACAAGCATAAGTGTGGTCTTACACGAAACCATTAGCAGAGTCTGAGTAGTTAGAATATCTATATGTACAGTGTGTCTCAGCGAATGTTAGCAAAGCTGTTCAACGAAAAAAAAAAGAATAGAAAAACACAATGCAAGATGTCATTATAAGACCTACGGCGTCCTGTCGTCAGAGATCTGACGACGAACGCCGTAGGTTTTAAAGTCGTATCTTGCACCATGCTTATTTTATCCTTTTTGCTGTTGTTATTGAACAGCTTGGCCAACGTTAACTGGGACACCCTATGTATAAGTAAACGAAAGGAAGACTAAGTGACCTGTGTAGTTCCAACGTATTGGTCATTCAAACGCGATTAGTTAAGACAACATGGAAAACGAAGGAAGGTTACTGAACCATCGGTAAAGGGGAGAGCAGCCCGCAACAAATTGAGGTCAACGGCAAGACAGCCGTAGAAGCTGAGAAGCCGTGGTTCAATATGTAGACACTGAATCATTGTCTTTCAAGACCAAAACGTCCGGACACATCTATTCCCCCACTTTCGGCCTGACCAACGCTGCGCCCAATTCAATGACGCGAGGGCGCGGGAACCCCGTGACAGGTTCACGTGACCAGATCTCCAGAGGCCTAGGACCGCGGTGAAGCTCGACGAGAAACTGATCAATCAGCGAGAGAGTAAAGAGAGTCGCATGCAGAAAACGAGCAAAACACGCGAGCGACGTTCTATCATCGGGAGCGTGCTGAGAGGCACAGGGACCTGGGCAGCAAATTCCCGTGGTCGGAACTTAGGAGTGGCAAAGGAGAGAGGGAAATGCAAGCGAGTTGCTTGGCGTAATGGGATTGTCGAGCCTTGTTAGCGGCTCGTTGTGGAGAGGTGGTCATTCCTTTTTCTTTTTGTACGTTTGTTTGTTTGTTTGTTTATTCGTTTGCACTGCGTGCGTACGTACGGCGGCGAGGGTTCCCTTACTCCGCGTTAGATGCGACACTCGTACACTCGTGCAGAACTCGAACGTACGCTAGTCGGAACCTGCGCTTGGTTTTTTTTCCACAAGCACAGTCAGTCCGAGGCTACTGTGGAAGCGCTTTACATCGCTTGCCTGACTGTCTTCGTCCTATAGCAATCCTGCACAGAAGGCAGTCCTGCACAGAATATGCGCACAGAAGGCAAGACGGATATTTGAACCGATAAATACGGGTCCAACAAGGGTCGTCTCAAGTTGGAGCCAACGTTCCGATAAGGGGACTCGTCTTCAGCCGGGCAGTTCGTGCCCCGTTGATCCCTTCGTCCTATGGCACATCTTAAGAGGCAATAATTTACGCTGAGAGTTGTATAGGCTTCGTAAAAGTTTGTACATTTGGCGTCAAATGTGTACGCACCGAGGTATCCGAGAAAAATCTCATCCGAAGCCCGCGCACGCAAGGCAGCTGATATTCGAATTTCTGCCTGTTAGTGGCGTATGCGAACAACGTAACGTCCCATGGTCTTACACGCTACGGTGCTAAACTGCTCGGAAACGCCGCTATCCCTCGGAATCAATCAATCAATCAATCAATCAATCAATCAATCAATCAATCAATCAATCAATCAATCAATCAATCAATCAATCAATCAATCAATCAATCAATCAATCAATCAATCAATTAAATCTTTATCTCTAACGACAGCTGTCCGTAAGTCTTTGACGCCAGCTGTACCCGACGCGTGCAGCTGTGTGTACACACACATGCCTGCTTTGCTCTGAACCGTGCGCATTTGAACTATCGTGAATTGTACAGTATCGTCCACTCTTAAAGAGAACACCCGAATGGTAATAAAACCTGCATTATTGGAACATTTGCGCCGCCTCACTGAAAAAAAATTGCGGCTGATAGACCGCTAATTGCGCAATTTGCTGACGTCGCAACATGCAATTATGTGAACGCTAATAAGCAATAAATTGAGATTTGCGCACAAAAAAAAAGAAGAAGTTAGCAGGCCTTCATACCATGTCAGCTGTAATTGATGGTGGAATATTGGGTATCCTGCTTGAGAGCGCAGCGTTAAGTGAAGTGTGATTTCCTCCTTCGTACATTCCTATTACTTTCAAATTATCATTTTGTCTTCTTTCTTTATCATGACCAACATTTCCGCGTTTGTGTGAAAGGACGGAAGATCAAACAAAGTTTGCCGCAAACACCTTTTTAAACCTCCAGCATTAAAAAAACGCGCGGCTACTTCATCGCGAAGCGAAGACAATGTACCAAGAACGACAAAACAAGCACATAAAACAGGAAAAATAGAAGATAAGAAAGAAAGAAAGCCAATGGACGAAAGCCCCTTCCGCGCTATGTATGTTTTATTTCTGTTTCTAGCTATGGTCCTCGTTTCCTCGCTCATTTAGTTTCTTGAAGCTTTCACAGTTGCGGGTGTTTGTTGTCAACTGCCGGCACTGCTCTGCCCCTGTCTCCTGCAGGCAGAGTGTCCGGGAGGGGGGCGGGGGGGGGGGGCGATGAGGCGTCGCGCAGAGGCAGCACCTATGGCACAACATTTGAAAGTGAGGCCATCCACGAAAAAGAGGCTTTCGGGAGCGACCCCACTACAGACGCGCCCCGACTTTAAGCCGCCTTTGTTTTCTGTCAGTTACCAAAATAAAATAGAAGAAAAGCAGGTGGAAAGCGAACGTTGAGTCGTCGCGCCATATGCGACCTTTCGTAAAAGGTTCGGATTAGGCAAGTGCATGGCCCACTTCTACCTTTATTATTTTTTTTTTTTTGAGCGACCGGCGGAGGACGCAGACACCTAGCGTGAAACGCCGTCGAATTGGCTGTAGCACTCACGTGGGCATTAGAAACCCTCTGGGGGACGAGTTCGAAATTCGATTCGAGTCGAACGCAAACATTTGAGCCGTGAAGGACTATTGGACGCTCGGCTGGCTTCAGTGGTAGCTATAGCTTAGCCTCTGCCCCATCATCCCCCTTTAAATAAACAAATAAGTAACAGACAATGATAAAAAAGAAGGAAAGAAGGCGAATGCACATACAAACACACATACAAGTGTGTTGAAGTGCGCACACGCGCACGCCTGTGAGGCGATTTAGTCAGAGGATGGCGCTGGCCGGAAAGCTTCGACAGGTCCGTGCCCGAAATGCGAGCCCTGAAGCCCATTTGCGTGGTCATGAGACAGCAAGTTCGCCACTTCGCCGACTTCGGCTGCCGCGCGAATCCCGAGCGTCGCAGCATCTCGTCGGCGTCTCGGTCGCGATGGAAAAGCCATTTAATACTGGCCAGGCGCGGGCTGGCTTTTCGTTTTCTTCCCGGTCTGCGCTCAGATGCGGCGGTGACCTCGACTTTCGAGACCTGGCGTCACCACCCGCCGTCGAAGAAAGCAAGGCCGTTCTCTCCAAACGAGCCTATTGTGCGCTACGAGGTAGACCCGCTTGGCTCTATAGCCGAAATCGGGTCGAACAGTTGCACCGAAGACAGTCGGCCAGTGTGGGACACGCGAAAAAATGTTTTAAAGAAAGAAAAAAAAAAGGACCGTTAGAAGTTCCACGCCGTTACATGCCTTGGAATCTCTTAACATGATGCCACAGAAGATAGCTGTGCGCGATGAGAGAAAAGAAGGAGAAGAACGAAAGTAAGATGTTACGCTAAAATGTTTTAGAAAAACTTGAGGGTCTGAAAGAGCACTGAACAGGTGATTACACCCTCCTTGACTAGGATAAGAGAGCACATCTACTGACGCTAAGAAGATAAGTTATCAGACACTTGATGTGCGCAATGACGCTCGCCCACTGCACATTCTGCGCCGCAGTTCTTAGCGCATCGACAAGTAAAAATAAGATGACACAGATGGATGTGTCGTCTTCGTTGTCTTATGTACAGTTTTATTCACTTGTATACCTCAACGTACGTGTCGTTCGAAATCAAGGCGAACCAGCCCAACTCCGCGGCTTTTTGAACACCCTTTCGTGCACTCCATAGATCTATACTTTCTCTTCTGTTCCTACGTCATCCCTCTTCTCTAATGGAGATTCCCGTCAGTGTCTCCACGATTTGCCTCGCAGTGGGCATGGTGTTCTGTCTTCGAAGCGCGTTACACCCGACCATATTACTGGTTCAGAGTTATATCGTCTTATTTTTATGGTCGTTATTATCACGTTCGGTCATTTCGCGCTAAAACATGCCCGTCGCTCAAAACGAAGAAAGCTTGGTTACCATTACGTCCTTCTCATTCTTTCATTTGTCGCCGTCACCGCGTCCGACGCTGGTTAGAAGACTCGGCCGCAGCGAGTTGCCAAGTCAAAGGGGCGCGGCAAACTAATGAGGACGTCATCACAAAGCCAACGCAAGAGCTGCCGGTTCGTGTCACGTGTTGGCATACCACGCGTCGCCACAGCTTCACAGACGACGCAGCGCGATGCTGCACGAGCAGGTCTTGCGGTTCAAGCGCGAGCAAAGAAACGTGGACGCGACGGGCCGCTAATGGGGCAGCTCCGACGGCCTCGGCGTGGCCTCAGAGCCTGCCACGGGGTACGCAAATTCCTGCCGCCGCGCCTATATCAGCAGCATTCCGCGGTTTCGCTACGCAGTGGTGGGAACCCGAGAGCGGGCGCAGCTGTTTTGCCCCTCGTAACACTTCACCGCCGAGTGGGCGAGTGATGGAGGTATGTGGGATACTTGGCCACCAAGTGCCGGTCTGAGTAATGGAGGATTCTGCCGTGTTATCGCATTCCTTCTTTAAACTCGATGCGAGGGGACCAAATTAGGTGTAAAAGGCAGGAAGGCTGAACAGAATGTTCTTGTTGGGGCTACCCTGCACGGTGTGGGGGAGGAAGCGAAAGGAAGCACTAAATGATGACTCTACCACCCTCTGAGACAAACATGGAAAGCACGATGGAAAGTCCGACAGTGGCAACGTGTCCAGAACAGCGTGATAACTCTTCGCAGGTCTGCGGAGTATAGAACACAATTTTAGTTGACACGATGAAGGGCCACAACACTAACAGTATATAATGGCAGCGTCTGACGCTAAAATTTTGTGGATATAACGCGCCATGGGCAGAACATGCAAGTTCCTCGGGGCCCCTGCCAGATGCATTCGCGGGGCGGTGTAGTTTGTGCGGGCATAGTGGCAGCCAGTTAGTTGCATGAGACGGTTATGGTGAAGGCTATATATAATATGATGTAGGCTATAGATACTTGATCATCAGTAATTCAGTACATTCATATTTTCCTTTCTTTTTGCTCTCATGCCCGGTCATACTGTTCATTGCAATAACGAATACTTGTTCTTAAAAAAATCTTGCGATGCTGGTAGGGGCTCACAGATCGATGCCAGAGCAACTTGCGCCCAAGGCAAGATTGGGCTGCGGCTTAGAAGTGTTCGTTTCGGAATAAGAGGCGCTCTCACAGATGCGTCACGGTAACATTACGCTTATGTGAGCTGTAAATTATCTGGCGGTCGTCGCTATAGCAGCAGATAAAGCGATAACATATCCCTAAGCTCTTCCACATCAAACACAAGTTTGAATTTATTTCGTGAGATATAAAGACCTCAAGCGGAGTAATGATGTGCAGGCGCCATGCAAATGGAATGCCAATGAGCCATTTCATTATACAGGATGTCCCACGTAATTGTAATAAAACATTAAAAATATGCAAATTACACGTAGCTGGACAGAACCAAGGTAATGTAGTTTGCCGTCACTTGAAGATACTCAGATTATTTTTTGCATTCCGTGTATTACATCACTAGTCTTCATAAATTAATCAACTTCTCAAATATTTTAATTGGATGAAAAGTGTCAATGACAAAATTGTACCTAAACATGAGAAACTCGCGATACAGCTTTCTATTGCTCAATACGTGCTGCATTGAAGTGTTTTTCCGAGCGTGAAAGATGCCGGCGAATAAACGCAAAGTTCCTCGAGCGGCCACGCAGGTGCACGCGGCAAATTTGCGCGTATACACGAGATTCTTTCGCGCTCGAAAAAAAAAAACATTCTTATGTAGCACAATTTCCTCATTGACACTTTTCGTGTAATTACAGTATTTGAGAAGTTGATTAATTCATTAGGAATAGTTGTGTAATGAGGCAGAATGCCAAAAAATAATCTCAGTAACTCCAAGCGACGGCAAACAACATTACCTTGGTTCTGTCCAGCTACGTGGCATTTACATAGTTTTAATGTTTTATTAAAATTACGTGGGACATCCTGTATTCTCTGCTGCCGCAAGGTAATATGATACCTTAGCCATCGGATAGTATGCGCGAAAAGCCAGAGGCAGTAACATTAGATGGGAGCAAATTCTATTGTTAAGATTTCGCGCTGTATACCAGCTCGCCTGTAGGCCGGTTATTGACTGACGGCGCTGCCGTTAGTCAATAACCGTTCATATTGCGTGAAGTGCGTGAGTGACTGTCACATACCCTGTTCATGAGACAAATTCCGCAGCGTCTGGCGAAGTGCTTGGCTGCGCTCTGTGTCTAGTGCTACCGCAGCTGCTTACATGTCACTCACGAGTTCTCCTCAACCCCACTTCATCAGGCATTTTGCTCTTTCTTAAACAACCACGACTGGCTCAACTTTGCGTACACAACAAGATGAGCTGCAGGCCCGTCGGTGAACGAATAAACTGGGACGAATCCAACCGAAGACGCAACATACAGAGAAGTCGAAGACGACGGAACGACGGCTTTGCTCGGTTTCTCTTCAAAAATGACCGTGTACACACACTGCAGAGATTGGTAAAGAGTCGCATTGCGTCGCCTGCGTCACGCCGTCATCCACTCCTTCGTATGTCGCGTTCTTCTGTTGCATTCTACTCAAATAACCTGTGTACGAAGTGTCCTGCCCGCCGGAGGCTTGCGCTCGGCTAAGCGCGGACGCGGTGACGTCGATCCCAAAGTTCCCCCTGCGGGGTTCTGGTTGATCCGGGACACCCCGGCGCAGGCCGTCTAATCGCGGTTTCGCGAAAGCCAGCGGCAGCAAGAAGACATCGAGGCGTTCCCGCCGCGGGCTCGTTTCTCGGGGCGGCACAAGGGGAAGCCCACTGCAGCGGTGCTGGTGGCAACGAGGAGTGGCTGGCGCACATGATCGGCGTTGACCCAGATTGCGCCGCAATGGGTCCCTCGGGGCTGCCGGCCGAGGCCGCCATAGGCGTTGCCCTCCGGTCCTCGCGCTCGGCGGACGTGAGCGTGCGCTATCTTCCCGCACGCGCAATGTGCCTCCGGCCACAGACGCGCGGCCTGCAGGCTCGGTGCGCCGGCGTACCTCCGCCGGGCGCATCCGCTGAAAGAAGGGGCTCGCGTGGGCGGCGTGATGTCCCCCTCTGGGAGGGCTTAGCTAATTCCTCGAGTGCACACGCACACACAGACATACGCACACGCGCGCACAGACGCACGGGCACACATATGATTCACTTCAAAGTGCATTACAAGCAAATTTGTTGCTTTTAAATAGAAGACCATTCACTCTAAAACAAATACTTGGTCCATGGCCAATAGTGGGTCTTCAGAAAAAAAACGCTTCTTGCTTCGAAAAAGCTTTTCGAAGAGAAAGACATTTCGGGGATATGTTAAATTTCAGTTTGTTCTAATACACTAAATGAGTGATATAAAAGTCGTTCTGCGTTCAAAATTCATTTATGTGGTGATCGCGTTTTTTTACGATATGTGTAAATTACTTGAGTTATGTGTTTTGGCCATTCAAACTATTTGACTTTATATAAGAACACATGAACTGATCTCATGCAGAACACTTCGTGGTTCGTGCACCGTTGGACTACACTGTGCTTACACATCTGGTGTTCCACTGAGTGCCATATATTGTGACGTTATTCTTCTTATTGCGCATATTTGTTTCTTTTTATAAGTCACGAGGAGTAGCCGGTGCCGCCATAAAGGCGCCAACCGTCTTCTATTAAACATTTCAATAAAAAAAAAACTCATTAATTTCTGTGTTCGATCCGAACTCCTCTTTCCTATTGTTGCGGATATTCACTGAGACCAATTTCCGTTCTCTCAAGCGTCAGTTCATTATTCTCGCTCGCTGAAATTTGCGATTCTATTTGCGCGTACAATTCACTCTGCGCATTTGAGCTTTTTATTCTTAAATACGTATATCTACGGTCCAGACGTGTCTACGGCGTCCGGTACGAGTATCAGCTTGTACCAATAAATCCCATACCATTCAGCGTTACACAACAAGGGTTGACACATTCAAATTTTCGTGTCACATTCGAACCATTGTTGAGTGGAACAGACGTTGTCAACGCCAATGTGTTCACAGGATGCCACTCAGCCTAAATGCTTTCTGCGTAAGTATGTCTGAAATGCTTCTTCCCAGACTCTGTAACAGCCCCCAAGGCTAAACGGTATTAGAAATAAATAAAATAAATAAATCAGTATTTCCTTCTGTTTTGTTATTCGTTCAAACAACGACACTACAGACTGTTTTTGACAGAACGAGTTTTCATCATTATAGCATGGACTGCACACGTAATATACTCGTATATGTGAGGGGCGGATTGTAGTTTATAGGCGATGAAGACGAAACTTGGACAGGCATAACCCCTCTGTTCGGATGGCCACGTTGTCTTGCGCCTGTAAACTCTCGTTTGCGACACATGTGCTTTTCGAATTAGGAATTACGGCACAAAAGTTTGGGCAACAAAACACTTTCTGAATACTCGCAATTTTTTTTTCTAAGTAACGACATAGGGGAGATAAAATGCCAAAGAAAAGAATCCGCCTAATCAGTGCGTTTTCAAGCGCACAAATGTCAGTTTTGACCAGCGCAAGCAAAAAGTAAAAAGAAAAGTAACGAAATACCAGAACGTCAGGCACGCCAGAGACACACCGTTCAACATTGCGTTTGTTCTGAAGCTTTCCGCCCACCGATCAATTTTAATGACTGTGTTTTTTTCCTCTGTGGCTTGTACCATCACTGATCCTTGTCTGCTTTCTCATTAGTCAATCGTATAAGGAATGCCTAGGCTATCTTGATTTTTAAATGCGTAAATATTTCAATGCGTACTCAACGAGGAAACCCAGCCGTCCGTCCGTCCGTCCGTTTGTCACGTAAGACGAATCGTTACAAAAAAAATAAAGAATAAAACAGAATAAATTCGAAAAGATATATAATCTCGGTGGTGAGTTTCGAGCCTACGACCTCTCAGAAGCTGAGTGTTTTACCCGGTGGGATAAACAACCACGCTTATGGAAAGTGAATATATTTGAACCATGTGAATGTGCTGTACCGGCGGTGCAAAACAAATGTCAAGGGAGAACAGCTTCTAGAAAGTTTTGGTGATGATGAAATAAAAGCCATCGCTGGGACCACATGTAGAGCCGACTTGGAGCATTGTAGACATAGGAAAACATTTTTATATTGCGAAAATTGAATGCGAGAAACGTTAGATCCCCGATGCGTTTCGATGGTCGCAGATGCGCCTTCCGTTGGGGCGTCCCTTCAACGACCGAAATGCTACCGATCTCTCAGAGCTCGTGCACTTCGCGTCGCACAACACAGACAGATAAGCTGTCAATGAGCTGATAAGGATGATAAGGAGTGATGAGGGGTTATGTATGGGTATCACCATGGATGATAATGGTTAGACGCGGATAGATAATGTGTTAAAGAACAATATGGGCTTCTACTAGTCAGAGCAATTCACGGACCGATAAGAGTTGATAAGAGTCGGATCATGTCTGATAAGGTTGGCAAGGAGATATATGTGCTAATAAGGATCGGATTGATTGCGATAAGGTTGATTCGGACCGATAAGGATTGATAAGACCCGGATTGAGTCCGACAATGTTGAGAACAATCGATAAGGGTTGATACGGGTTTACACTTGTAGGATCAAGTTTAATAACGTTGATAATGACACTAGGCTGCGCGGAGATGAGCAAGTGGCAGAACGCTTACGCATACTTTGAAAACTTCCAGAGGAGTTTCTGCGTGACTTTTCCCCTGTGCAGTCTGCCAGGAATAACGAGCTCTCGCGACGATATGTATACCAGCGCTAAATTTGACAGTTTCCTTCAAGCTATTTTAGTTTTAGCAAGAACGCGAAGCGTTGCACTACTGCCGGAGCACATTTAGCACTTCTGCCGGAGAACTCTACTGCCGGAGAGCTTTCAGGGACTACGTGTAGCCGAATTCTTTTTCTTACACCTTGTTTTGTTGTACTTCACGCTATGCTTTTCCTCCGGGTTTCGTTCCGCAGGCACTGAACCTGTCACTGGGGTTTGCAGGAAACCTTTACCAAATTGCTTCGCGCACCCATTCACTTTACATCGCATTCCCAAGGAACCAGTCGACAGCCAATAAATACGCATAAAATGAAAAGGCCGAGTAACTGGCGAAAGTGTGCACATGCGGATGTGGAAGCAGGTACACAACGCTCTCAGCGTCGATGGAGCTGCAGGCACCGAAAATGGCGTGTCGCCCGTGGCTAGGCGGGCAAAGTGCCGTGGCATATCTACACGCTCGCCACTGGACAGACACCACTCACAGTGACCGCTCGGAACTGCGCCGGCGGCGCCAGCTGGCTCTTTCCCACGAGAGTCGAGTGACACTCGTTCCCATTTCTACGCGTCTTGGCACGGATAGACGGCAGCCAATGCCAGCGCCGGAGGTTGGTGCCGGCCATCTCTCGGGCGGGGTGACGACACGTTCAGAAAGAATGGCACTCCTTTCGTATAACCTTCGACACCGGAGGACGCTGTCACGACAGGCGCTGTTCCTGTGACGCGCGAGAAGTTGTGCGGCCTGTCGGCGGGACCGTGACACTCCACCTTGCTATACTAACGACGTCTCTTGGTGTTGCTTCGTTACCACCGTGGGCCTTCACGTCGCAGTCCTTGACTAATTTGTCGTTATAACGATCACCAGCGAGAGAGCATTGAAAAAAAAAAGACGGAATGAGAAGGGACAGACAGGTCACCAGTATCATGGGTTTGAATTCGCAAAGCTTTTCGTTCGCAAATGGAGCTTGCCATTGGCCGGCCTCCTTCGCCAATAATATGTCTAACAGCACAATTGGCTGCATCTGCTCTTACGAACAGTTCTTAATGAAAGTACCTTTTCTAAGGCGAAGCGTCCGTTGCCTCTTCGACTTAGCTCCACCTCTTCCTGCTGCTGTTGTTGTTTCTGCTGCTGCTGCAGCCTTGGTGGTGATAATAAAACAACTGGGTGTCACTGGGTATTTGCAACTGGGCGTGTGCCACTGGGTATTTGCTCTAGCAGACAACTTGGATCTCATTAGTATGTGCAACCGCCCATATGAACATCTTTGGTCAATGCCCCAGAAAGGGTATGTCTCACTAGGAATGTGGTTAAATATAGAAGCGAAACAAGAGACAAGAAGCGAAAGTCGACAGCACAAGCAGATGAGAGTGCGGAAAGAGGTTAAGGGAAGAGAGTAAGACCAGAGCGGACATTGTAGTGAGAAGCTAGATAGAAAAGTCACCTCGCCCGGATAGTACCCCTAATGAATTCTTGCGACGATACGCGGAATTGATCGCAAAGTATTATCTGATAAATTTCCATGTGTCTCTTGAACAGCATAATTTGCCGCACGATTGGTTAATGGCGCGAGTCGTGCCAGTTCATAAAACTAAGGATAAACACAGAGCACAAATTTATAGAACACTTTCAATTACATGTATATTGAAAGTTCGAGCGTACATATTCTTAACCAGCATGGGTTCTGGAGCCGATTATCCACAACAACCGACCTGCGGAAAGAGTACACAACTTCTCTCAGGAAATAATGAAACAAGTAATATAGACGGAATTTGCCTAGACTAATCAAAAGCTTTCGACCACCTTTCCCACTCGGACTTGATTGGTAAACTACCCGATCTCGAAGTTAATTTATAAATAGTTAAGTGGATTCAATCATACCTTTCTAACAGAACGCAATATGCGGAAGTGAAAGGAAAGAAAACTAAAATTCTAAATGCAACATCAGGTGACCCTCAATGGTCTTGGTTAGGACATATATTATTTCTATGTTATATTAATGACATTAAAATGGCCTTAATAGCAAGATCATGGTTCATTAATTAACGAACCATGATTGCTCACCATACTCGGAAATTTCAGGTCATGAGGAATAATTAGAATTAGGTTCAGCACTAGAAGCAATTATCGATTGATGCACAAGATGAAAAATGAAAATAAATTACGAAATAAGCTGCCCACACGCGAATAGCCACAAAAACAAGGAACGTGCGTGTTACTTTTCAAATACAAGCTAGGCGGTAAACCAATAAAACTAGTGAGCCACTTCAGGTAATTAGGCTTTATGATATCGGATCACTTATCTCGGGAAAACACATCCCTAATTTATGTAACATGGCAGAGGTTGAACTTTGGTCACTAAGATGTAAGCTTAGACTTACTCCCCGAGATGTTAAACTTTCTGCATATCTGGCATTCGTACTTCCCGCGTTGAAATATGCTAGCATAAAAATGGGATCCATAGAGGAAGAACGAAGTAAATAAAATGGAAAAAAATACAGAGGCATGCACTAAGGCTTACTATATCTAAATATAGTTACATGGATTCGGTGACTGAAATGCTAACTAAAGTAAACTTACCACAGTTTTCATTGCGAAGGAAAGAGGCTACACTAAAATTTATTTATTCAATGAAACATAATGGCTTCAATTTTAACACGCGAAGGTAGGTCACCAGTATCTGGGTCACAACACAGAATGTCAAGAATTTCACAGTTCCTTAGATCTAGCCACGAGGACCAATATACCTCCATCCCTGCAAAGGTTGACGCATTAAATAATCCCCCTTTTCCAAAAAACGATTGAAGACTCGAATGTGCTGCCCCATACCATAACTAACATTGATTCTCCAGAAGAGTTTGAAAAATGGGCAGTGGCCCATTATTATTTTGTGTAGTCATGCTTAACGTTATTATCTGCCTTGAGCAATGATACAGGCGGCATTCGTGTTCTGACATGGTTTGAAATGGTTCAACGTGATGTTGGCGAAGTTCTTGTGTATGATGCGGAAAATGTGATTTTGTATGGTACAGCTGTTGTTTATTGTGGCGTTCGTAGTCTGTGGTGCAATGCTCATGTTAATACACCTGCAGATATCTTGTTTCAAATCGGCATTACTTAATCCCGCATGTCGCATTTTCTTGTTTGATTTGTGCAGCGCTTGTGTACGTATAGTGATCTTCGAAGCTTATTTTATGATTACTGCAATCTGTATCGGCCTGTGGGCTAACAATTTAATGAATTAATTAATTATTAATTTAATGTGGTATGAAAATAAAAAAGCCTCACTTATAACCCATTTCCACATGTGCGTGGGATCTGTCTTTTTTTTTTTTTTTCTTGTGAATACGGGCCCTGGGATATAGTGTTCTGGACATTCTCGAATTCTGCCATAATGGCGAACTCGCCATACTTTCAGCTCTGATTGCCTCAAGACTATAATTTGACAATGTTGCGAAATTCTACGATGTTCAGAACAGCACCCCTGGTTTGCTAACTTACAAAAGGCCAACGGGTGGGAAAGGGAAAAAAGGAGGGGAGTGTGGGAGGGTGGAGGTAGAAACTGTGTTTTGAATAATCCACTTTTTCGTCCCCAAGGCTACACTTGATCACTCAGGTACAACGCAGTTAAAGTGACGAAATAATTTGAATAACTTCAACAAATTTAATATGCGCCGTAGTCTTGTCGTGCATGCACCTAGATCCAGTTCGGATGCGTGATTTAAACAGAAGGGCTATAGAAACAACGGTTAGGTGCTGTGAAAGCACTAGGAAAAGAACGGTCAGAGCTGTTACAACTAAGATTCGGTAACCCTCGTTACTCCTTTCATTCTATAGTTGTTTTTCCCTGTTTACAGCCTCGTCCGATCGAATGCCAATGGAAAAAACATAAGAGAATAACGAGCCGGTCAACGCGAATAAAACGAAACCTATGTGGTCAGTATTTATTTAACCTTGCCACGAATGTTTTGTCGTTCTTTATATCAATCAATCAATCAATCAATCAATCAATCAATCAATCAATCAATCAATCAATCAATCAATCAAACAAGCAAGCAAGCACCTCATGGACGAGCTGTCAGTAGACGAGGCACATTGAACGACGCTCAACAAAAGTGTTTCTAAAGAGATAACTTTGCCGTAGTTCTCTCTTTTTTTTCTTTTTCTTTCTTTCAGTTCAGAACACGTGCTTAATGCGAGGCCCAAGAGCTCTGTTAAGATGGACCATTTTTTTTTCTTTATTGGAGCCCTACTTTTCTGGCCTTAAGAAAGAAGTGTACGAAACTTAGCCTGTGAAAAACACTTTCAACATTCCTCCACACACTGAACTTTCCATCTGAGATCTCCATCTTTCAATAGTTAACTAATAAGTCGGATAAATATTTTTGTTCATCAACCAACTCGACAAAACGACAAAATGCTTAGGGCTTCGGATAAGAATATAAATGGTAGCAACGAAAAGTTCGTTTCACAAAACTATATATAGAGCCCTCCGAAGTTCCCTAAAAGTGAGTGCGCGGTCAATTTCTCGGGCCGACCTGCATAATTAAGCGAACGTGCTGCTCTTAATTCCCTTGAAACCAGCAAAAGCTGTCTAACCGCTACCGTCAGTGTGTCTCGGGGACCCCTGGTTCAACGATCATCCCGCCACAGTAAGCGCGACGATGTAGCTGGTCGGTCGTTCTGCTCTTTGAGCACGCAATGGCCCTCCTATCTGAGTCTCGGAAAAGTGCCAAGATTTTCGTGTCGCAATAAAACGGGACGACGAGAGCCCTGCTCCGGCGAAACAAAAGCAACTCGAGCGAGTGACCATTCGCTGATGACACCCAACATCCGAAGTCAGGCATTGCCAAACTCGAACACGCTCCCAAGGCATATGTGTACGTGACCGACCTTAAATCGGAACATCCAGAGGAAAGTTCTGGCTTTGATAAGAAAGTGAAACTTTCACCTGGCTCACATCCTGAAATGTTGTGTCACATATGTTGGGCGAAACGTTAGATGGTACACACACGATGAACACACGAACACGTGAGATGAAGATATACACTGAGCCCAACCGTAATCGGCCCCAGTGTGCGCGCTTTACAAGACGAAGCATGGCTCTTCTAAAGGTCTTCGCAGAAGACACATCAATGGCCTTTGTTTTAACTGGCTCAGTCGTACTTTTTTTCGTAACGCTGCGAATGCTCAGTATCTTTTCTCGTGAAATCATCCGCGCGTTGCAGCCTGCCGTGAAACGAACCGCTCGGGCGAAACAGACGGTTGCGCAAGCGCTGACAAAACGTCACTGGCCCGTATATAGACGACCGAGATACAACGCTTGTGGACCCGTGTTTTGGCGACAACGCTGTTGCAATGTGCTATGCGCACCAAAAATATATGAGAGATGGCCTCGAGATCTGACTATTTCGTGTAACTTCATGAGCCGCGTTCTGCTTACGTTACCGTTTCTCATACAAGTTTACGGTGTTCGCTGATTTTATAGGATTGCGCTGCAGTCTGTATGCTTTGGTCAGAGAACCGTGTTCCCTTTATAACGTTTGCGGCGCGCAGTATGGACGAAAATGTGACGACGAGGGTCGCCCCAGAGCAGGCAGCACAGATGGCAACCAGTATCTAAACCAGACACTCCATTTGCCAGGCGATCGCCTGGTATTGCAGCGTCGTCTTCTGACTATATATGACCACCTTCCTGCGTTGCACCAGTGCTCAAAGCGGTTAATTGATTGAAGGTTGTAACGGGCCCCAGATGCGGACGCGGGTGCTCAGGGACACCGTAGTGAGCGCTCAACCAGGCGACGACTCTGTTTCAGTTCAGTTCAGTTCAGTTTATTTTCCTTAAAGACCCCTGATTTCAGGGGTATTACATAAGGGATGGGTACAAGATTCGAATTTACACTCGTGTCGTTAACACGTACGTGAATCTAAGCAGACAAGCGTTTTCGTATACAGCGCTATCAGAATGCCACCGCCGATGCCGTGAGTCGAACCTGAGATTTCGTGCTCAACAATACAGAAGGCTATAGCTACTGAACCACCACGAAAGTGCGTAGCTCAGGTTTTTCGGACGTTGCTGCAGCGAGGTGGGCAGTACGTGAAACCATCAAATATACTCACGCATCGGCGGGAAAAGAGACATTCCGCACTATATATCCTGCTCGACGGGCTCCTTGTTGATGTCGAGGCGTTCATCTCGGAGACGTGCACTAGAAACGACGTGACGGAAGTGGATGCCCTCGGCGCTCATTAACTCCCTCATGCCCACTGCGAGGCGACCACGACGCGCGACTCCGCATACGATAGCCGCGAGGAGGGCAGTTGCGGGCTGTAAACATACTGGCTTGCGCGTGTCTGGCGTGCCTGCGGCGTACGTGCGTATACGTACGAGAGGATGAGCTTGAGCGCGCGGTCCACGGTAACCGGAATGTTTATTTTCTCTCGCCTCGCTATAAAGTAATCTCCGCTGGCGTGTCTCCGGGGCATTGCCCTCGTTTCCGACGCGCTTCTATGGACACATGGCAGAAACTTAAGAGAATTCAGATACAGATGAACAAAAAAATTTCGCAGACACTGAACTTCACGTCTTAGCGTAGTTTTTTCTCGGCAATCAGACTGTCCCGTCAGTGAAATGGCAATAAACCGTAGCTAAATTATCAATTGAGGTTTGTTGACGTGGTAGCATTCAGGCGGCATTACTGAAGGTATATGTTGAAGCACACTCTGGTCATACAGCATTTTGCAGCGTCACGCGGTTTTATTACATAACAAGTGAGACACGCGCTTACCCTTTGGTCGCGTTTGTGGGCTTTGTTTTTATTGAGCAGTGACTAAGAGAGACAAGAGAGCCCTCTCTCGCACTTTATACACGTGTCTATCCCGTTGCGACATTTGCTTGTGGCATGGGCACCAACATAACCAAAAAAAAACAAAAAAAAGAGAGACGAAGACTCGTCTCCATCAGAAGACTGGTCTCCTCATAAGGAAAAGAAAAAAAGGAAGAAAGAAAGAGAAAGAAGCGAACAGAATCTAAAACAGGAGTTGTTTTGTTTTGTTCTAATTTGTTTTATTTTAGGAGTGGCATATGACAGCATTCTTCTCGCACAGGTCCAAAGTGGGACGCAGAGGCTGCGCGCAGCTAATCAAGGCGAGCAGGAGGTCTGACAGGCCAGCTTATCAAGCTGCTGGGCAACGGGCGGCCTTTCTTTAGCAAAGGGGATAGGGCAAGCCAGGGCGAGCGGAAGACGGGAGAACGGGCTCCACTGGCTTCACGGGTATACACAGGCACGAAGCCATCGGTGTGTCCGGTATATGGAGCGCCGCAAAACTTTTAAAGCAAACAACGTCGACAAAAGATCGACCCCTGGCTCTCGCCGCACACAAGCAGCCGCCCGGATCGCTTGTCGTCGCATGCATATTAAGCGCGCCGCGCCCGCCGGAACCGCGGGGAGAGAAGGCAACGCCAAAGAGGCAGCCAGCGGAGATTGGCGCCTTCAATTAAAAGCGGCCGATCCGCATTCTTTTGTGCTTCGCCCCTTCCCCATTTCCTTCTCGCCCTCTCGGCGCGACAGCGTTCGACACTTAGAACAGTTTTAAAAAGTCGGCGCCCTTCTCGATTCGCTCCGACGGCGTCTGACGCGTTCTCAGACTAGGTTGCCGCGCAGTGTGCATTGTGGTTGGATTGCGCGCGGCTGGAGCCTGGCATCGATGGTTTCGCCTGCGCGCCTAAATGAAGAATAAATTGCCCGCTAAAGCCTTCTCGAGAAGTGCCGCGTCATCGCTTAAGTAGCAGCGCCCTCTCCTGACTGACTTTATATATTCAGACTCTCTGGTATGCAAAAGGGGCCACCGAGGAAAAACGATTAAAGTTTTTGGCGAACGACAGCCGACTGCCTCAACTGCCGGCCTCCGAAATTCTCGAAGACTCTGCGCCATTGTTCGGGATTCATTTGGTAAGCTTACTGCACTTTAAAGTTAGTGTGGTGCGCGAAAGGGACCACGTAAATGCGTAAGTGCGATAGACGGACTTTGCATGTGCTGACGTCCTTCCTTACTTCCTTTCCTCCTTCCTTTGCTGTCGCAAGCTTTCGAGGGATAGAAAAAGAAAGTAATGAAGGGAAAAGCGCGTTTTTTGGGAGCGGCACAGTCCACTGGCGGTGTTTCGGAAACAGCCGCTCGAAGTTTGAAGGCCAATAGTCCGGAGAGAAGCAGACTTCGTAACTGCAGCCACGATTGCGCAACTTTCGCGCTGGTCAACGACACGCGGACTTCATTACGCTATACCCTAGCGCTGTACAGTATAACGTTTGTCCATTTTATCCGCATTTCTTTTTTTTTCTTCTTTTTCTCTCATCTTGAACTGACCGCTAGAGACACTTACGCGCATATACTGCTTCTAGGGCGGCCAACTATTAGGCGCGCGGAGCAATGTGAAATGCAGCGAATCTGCCACTACGGGGTCTGGCGGCGCGTTCCTAATGCGCTCTGTCGTCATTGTCTGCGGCCGGGACCGCAACGTCGACGGCAGCCTGATCGCCCAGCTAGGGAGCTCGCCGCTCGAGCGAGGCCGAGAGAAGCGAAGCAGAATGTGAACAGGATGTCCGAAGTCTCGCCCGTACATATATAGTTTGTTTTTTCGACCTTCTTTTTTTTCAATGCCCACCATGCCCCCATCGAGACTTACATCAAAAGAGAATAGCTTCGTGCAACGCAAGCACTACATGGCGCTCTGCATATTCAGAAATGACCTTGGCGTGACTGCTTGTTCTACTCGCTCATTGCACAAGGGAATTATAAGGGAGAGGGAGAACGGCGCGACTATTGCTCTTCACCGGGCAGAACAAAATGTCGAAATCGATTATTCGCTCGTGAACTTTCTTTTAACGATCCTTATTATTCACTAAGTGCGTAACGCAGGGTGCCATAAATTGATCGATCTCTCTACAATTCCCGCTATCTGCGGTTCAAGTGGAGTGCACTGAAAAATAAAGCTTCGTCCTGTTCCTCGTTTAAGTCATTTGTGACAGCTCGTTTCTTTTATATCAAGTCGCGACGTTGGCTGTCCCTTCACCAAATACCAGAAGCGCTATTCGCGGACCTGTTTGAACGCATCAAGCAAAACCTGCCAATGACTCGCAGGCGGCTTGCCGGCGAAAAAGAAATTAAGGACGGCGAGAGGACATCGTTCTTCGTGACTATCCACCTATCGGAAGCGCCGCATGCGCTGCGTCAGGACCAAGCGAAATCGTTTGCAATGACGAAATATGAGGGATTGCGGGTATAGCATGAGGTAAGGAAATATACGTACAGCTAAGCTATCGAGAGCTGTTGTAAAGTGTCTTTAGAAAAATGGAGCTACTCGAGTGGTGCAGGTAGCCGTGGCAACTTGCTGCTGAGCACGAGATAGCGGTTTGGATTCCCGGACTCGGAAACCTCTTCCTGATAGGGCCGGAATAAAAAATAAATAAATAAAGGAAGAATAAAGCGTTCGTCTATCGAGGTCCGAGTGGACGTTGAAACCCTAGGTGGCCGAAATTAATTACGAGCGCTCCACCACGGCGGCCTCTCTCATAGCGTTTGTGTTGCATTTCGATGTCAAACGCTATCAATCATATATATATATATATATATATATATTCTAAATACAAAAGGCCGGGTTTTGTAACGATCTATTTTATTTTCGTTTCATTCTTCTCGAACTTCATTTACATTGCTTCGGACACCGCGGTGCCACCTTTATCGCCGAAATCGGCCCCTTGGCAAGACGGGAGATCAAAAAGAAGGACGGTAAATTAAATTAACCGCTGCCAAATTGCAAAATACGCCCCCCCCCCCCCCGCCATTTCTTCTTCCCCTTTTATTTTCCATTGGAACCGTAATCATAAAACTTCGCTGTATTAAAAAGCATTTCCGGATTGGCGGAAATGACATGTGGTGCTGTAACAGCACTAGACGCTCCGTGAAGGCGAAGCGCGGAAGACACTCGTAAGAAAAAACTGTCGTTGTTGCGGGCCCTGAATGCGCTTTAAACAGCGCAGGGACAGTATTCGCGGAAACCTTCGGAAGAACAGACGTCAGCCATTTGTGAACTTGGACATCTCATTAGTGAGGGCGACCGCTCAACGGTAGACATACAGTACTTACGAACGAAAATCGGTGTGAATTCGGGACCAGCGTCGCTACGCTATAGCGATGCCTTTTCTCATGCTGTTCCATCAGCCAGCATCGCCAGCATCAGCCAGAATCGAATCGAGCGAAAGGCATCGCACAAAATCGCGGCCCAGTTCTCAAGGTAAAGTGGTTTGTAAGAACAGGTGCTGACCAGTCGTGATATCTACCATATTATTAGCCAAGCCAGTCGGCGAACGAGAAACAGTTCTTACGAGCGAAAGGCATTGAAAATTCTCCTCCTAGCTTCTAACTGACGAAGTTTTTCAGGGGACGATTCGTCCTTTGCCGTCCGCCTTGGCTAATAATATAGGTTGCCTGTCACGAGTGGCCGAAGGGTGTTCTTTGCCTGAACGAGTGCCGAGTAGTAGCGCCAGCTGAGTATAGGAACTACGATTGACACTATAGCATCGCCTAATTTTGTGTACGTATTGCGCGAGAAACAATAATATTGATAGCTGCATTATATAATACGAATCGGCAAAGTTTTCCGTTAAGGAGTGTATTTACTTTCGGTCAGCCGCCTTCGCTAATGATATGTATGTGTGTCAGACATTCGAATTAGCCGGCGTCAGTTCTTACGAACAGACGCCGCGGAGCAGACAGCTTCATGAACGGGTGCCACTGGACTTGTTCCAGACTTGTGATTCGAGTAGTGCCCGACAGCTCTACACATGCACCTCTCGCCGCAACTCGTACGCATTCCAGAGGGCGAAACGCGTAGTTAATCATCATCTCGTGATTGTCATCGTGTCATTTTTCCCGAAGCCGTATTTACATGACGCGCGCTTCGCTCCGTGCCCAAGCAGACTCGTCAAGTTGCTCTTTAAGGAAGAGGAAGGAAGAGAGAGAGAGAAAGAGAGAGAGAGAATCTCTCAAGTCGTGACGAGCCTTGCGGCACGTGTCAAAGTGGCACGAGTTGCAGCCTTCGCGCGCTCTTTCTCAAGACCTGTCGGGCCTTGAGCGAAAGGAAGGTGCGGCTGGCGGCGGTAGCGCGGCTCGCGAAATACTCCTCCGAATACCGCATTTTCCCGAGGCGCGTCGACCGGCGCTTCGGGTTGGAACGAGCGACCCGCAAGACACGGGCCACCGGGACTGATCGACCAGAATGCGACGCATTGCCCGAGTGCCATATGCTTCGCCCGGCGCGGAACATACACGCACACAGTGACTACGCAAGCATGCGACCACATATGTGTAGCTCGGGGGGGGGGGGTGTTCGAAACTCCATTCCGTGGGAGTGGCCTCACACTTGAGATTTCGTATCATCACGACTGCTTCACGACAGCGATTTGAATTGAGCTACCCGCATCTCGCTCACTCTTTTTCTGTTTCCGATTTTCTTTCGTCACTGCGATTTTTCAGGGGGCCGTAATTTGGCTGCTGCGTTTTTTTTTAGATGCATTAACCTGTATGACCGCTTCTGACGAACGGAACCTCTGCACGCTTCTTTGCGTGGGTGCGCGTGCATACTGTGACCTTCTCTCCTTCTGATTTATTCAGTCCCCTTACCCACTTCCTCAGAGCAGGATAGTAACCTGGGTTCAGCCTGGTTAACCTTTCTGACTTTCCATTTTTACTTCTCTCTTTCTCCAGATCTGATAACCACATGAGAGTTTATTCGGTTACTTGTACTCGGTAACGGTGTCAGTATTGCAGTACGTCGCCATCGTCTTCTACATTAAGAAACGCTAGTAAAATATCGGTTCTGTCAGAACCTGGGTTGATGGTCCACGCAGTTATGGAATATTGCAACAATTTTTTCACACATGCATACGAAAGCCACTCCTCTACTATGCGCAAACCGAAAGCTCCAGACAAAAGGGGATTGTTAAACAAAGTTCATCTTATCTGCCACGCAGTAAGTAATAACATCTTAAGGATGGAAAAGCGCGCTGACATTGGTTTAACGCCGACAACTGCTTTACAGGATCGTTTGTTGTGACAGACCCTAACGAACCTGATTAAATGAGCTACTCAAACAAGGAATACGACCGACCGACCGACCGACAGAAAACACAAATGCAATATCTGGGCTCAAGTGAAAAATGGTCAAAGTGTAGCCCCTGCGGCGTTCTTGTTTAGTTTTCCTTCTTTCTGTAAACGGTAACCACCTCGCCTATTGCTCCGTGAAGGGTGCAGTCATTTACGACTCGCCAAGTGAGAAAAAAAGACAAGAAACAAAAAAAAAACGCCGGCACTGACTGTGCAGTAATGTTTACTTTGCCATCTACTGTTCGAGTATTTTCTTGAGGAATAACCGTTTAGTGAAAAAGAAGAAAAAAAAATATGAAAGAACGAGAGAAGGCAGAGCATGTCCTGCATCTTATTCTTGTTCTTTTTATTTTTTTGACCCAGTGCATTAGCGGGGTCCATCCGCGGCCAGCGACACATGGTCGAGGTCGATGAGTGCTGGGTGGGAAGGTGGGGAGGGCCAGTACTTTGTTTGGGCGGCTTTTAAATAGAACACATTTCTGCCTGGGGCGCACCTGCAGCAGGCATTTCGATCCGCTCGCCGCAACCGAGCGATGCACGCGTAGGCTGCGGTTGCATTACGGCCGTTGTCCAAGTGACTTCTCTAGCGTGATAGCCATACAAAAGAATACAGATTCGGTAGATTTTTCAGTGGGTGTGTAGCCTTCAGGGCACTGACGCGAATGCCGACCTCCTGTGAGGGCACGCGCCCGTACGCACTCGCTGCACATGGCACAGTTAGCGCTTATCGTCAAAGCCAAGTAGCGGAAACAAGAGAAGGCACTTCCTCGACTCATACGCAATGCGGCTGCACGCTGCCTGTGATATGGCTAAACAAGACACTCCCTCTCCAGCTTCAATTAGATCATCGAGTATAGGTACGACAAAGCGAACTCGGTGGTGAAACCAGAGAATAGAAAACAGAATACAAAGACGAGGAGGCGGTAGGAAACCTATAAAACGGCATCATTCCGTCATTGACACTGCTGGTCCTTGTGTTCCACTTTGTTTCTTTCCTTGCTTTCTTTGCTTGTTTGCTAGAGTCGCCATCGTATCATATACCTAGAGCCAGCCAGGTTTTCTACAGTACATTATGTACTCATTCGCTCATTCAGAGTGACTTAATGTAGCAGTTCTTCTGCAACGGTGCACCCAGTGGCCAGACTGCCCACCGACTGATACTACGTTTAGTGCTTTTGACAAATGCTTGACTAAATGACGTTTACGCGCGCATTCACGCAGGCATGCGTGAGTGTGTTTGTGTATATGTGTTTAAAGTCAGCCACAACAGCTTGCGGGATATCCGATGCTTGGCGGAGCGACGCAAAACTACATTGCTGCGCCGTCGAATGCCACACAACGTCGAGGCTGCGCAAAGCGCACCTGGCGCCGAAGTAGCGGAAGTGCCGGGAGCCTCGACACCACGCTGTGTGACATTAGACGGCGCAGCAATGCAGTTTTTCGTAGCTCCGCCACGCATTGGAGATCCCGCAAAAATTTGCGGCCGACTGTACGTGCGTTTCAATCAGTCATTTAAAATGGACCAATGTAAAGGCGTTTACACGCTAAGAAACAGCAGCTCAGCGGCGAGTTAATGATTCTGGACAAGCTGACGTCACACAAAGTTGCCGTCGTTACCGTCAAGGCTAAGTGTGCGGTGACTCTTCCGGCACCGTACGGAAGCGGGCTGACGGACGGACGTTAGTCTATAGCTACGAAGAACTCTTCCGACAAGGTGGCGTCGCCCAGCGCCTCGCGTGAGGCGCTTAATTCGGCGCCTCGCGAGCACCAGGATTTGCTAATGAATACTCGACCGCCAAGGAGACTGCGGCGGCGACCTCAGGGGCGATCGATTCGCTTTTCTTTTGCGCGGACGACAATGAGTTGCGTTGCGGAAGGGCTCCGCGAGAAGAGAATGGCCAGGCCAAATGGACAAGCGCACGCTGTCCTGGCGGGAGGCAAAGCGAGAGAAAGGTCGCGTTGGCGACAACGACGTCGAGTCACGAAAAAGAAGCAACACCCGAGAGCCCCGCGAGCCGCGAACGGTCTCGCTTCTCGGGGCAAGGTTGCACGAAGTGGCTCTGAGGAACGGGCGCCCAACGTGGGGGCTAAGGTTAAGTGAGACTTCGGGAAGTCTTGAGGAAGAAGTCAAGGTCCCGAGTGAAGAGTATAAATGGTTCGCGAGCGAGCGCGCACGGAGATATCGCCTATTTTCCTGCCCAGTAAACACGGCCATTTCTGAATCGAGTTGCTGTACTCCGGGAAAGGCTTCTCATTATATTTCGGGGTCGTAACACCCGGTGTAGCAGCATGAAGGAACGAATCTAAAATAAATTAAAGTTAAGTTTAATTAAACTAAGATTTCTTTAATGAAACGTGTGTATATCAGAGGTTGGCATTACAGGTGACGCTCGCTACGCCTTCTCTCTTAGGCAAACTACACTATGGTGTTGGGCTGCTGAGCACGAGGTCGCGGGATCGAATCCCGGCCACGGCGGCCGCATTTCGATGGGGGCGAAATGCGAAAAACACCCGTGTGCTTAGATTTAGGTGCACGTTAAAGAACCCCAGGTGGTCAAAATTTCCGGAGTCCTCCACTACGGCGTGCCTCATAATCAGAAAGTGGTTTTGGCACGTAAAACCCCAATTATTATTATTATTATTAGGCAAACTACAGTGCACATCTCAAAATCAGCTCGGTTAAAATAAACACACAAACGAGATAAAATATCAACATAAGAGGTACACAGTGGTCCGAAAGCGGTAACAAAGAGTTCGCATCAAGCTCAAATTAGCACATTTTACGACACCACAGCCACTTGCACGACACCACTTGCAATTCTATTGTATTTTAAGGAGGCACAGTCTGCAATACAGTACAAGGTTATATGTCACAGGTTGTAATAAACAACGAGACCAAAAGACACTTCGCAACCGCAGCTCGTAACCGCGTAACATAATTAACAGAGGACATGTTAAGAGGCTCTAGCTAATCCGTAATTCTTGTCGCTTCCAAAAATTCTTTTAGGGCACAAACTATGCGCATCTGCACTTCAACTGTTAAATGTAGCCCCAATATATATATTGCCAATGAGAGCGGCCATTTTTCCTGAGCATACAATTTATCTCGCAATTTTTTTGTTGATGCTGAGCACATCAGTTTCAAAGCACATTGCTCAGATAGCACGGGAGTATAGACGTGGTGACCGAGATAACAATGCCGGCCAACGCACCTCGTCTAACTGGTAATCTGGCAGGGCGCAGCCGTCGAGCGCTGTCGTAAAACGGAGAAACTGCACAGTCTCGTGAGATGTCTTCTCCTATTTTCCTGTCTTCTTTTTTTTTTTTCGAGTTCTTCGAACGAACTTAGCGTTATAGCATTTGCGTAAACGACGCGCGCGCCGCTATTATTCGACCATTTCGGCGCGCACAAAAGCGGCGCTTCGAAATCGAAATTCATCGGACGTAATTCAACGCCCGCCCCCCCCCCCCCCCCCCCACCCCGTGATGAGCAGCGTTTCGAATGAAAGTCAGCAAAAGAATATATGCGACGATGCGAACGCATGATGCCTTGATCGAGGTGCGTTGCGTTGATTACGCTGCAGGAGAATGACAGCTCCACGCCTGAATAAGCGTCCCAGTTCCACGCGATCACTATACAGTTTGATGGCTACATTTTTTTTACGTTCAATCGTCGCATGCGCGTTTCCGACACATTTGTTTCTATGGGTTAGACCATACGGAAAGCGGAACACAAAGAAAGGGAGAGGGAAAAGGGGAAAAAAATAAGAATCCTGTCAGGTCTGCCCCTGGATACCTCCAAGGTCTATACTTCACGCAGCGCTGTATATCCTCGCCACTAAATTTCCCTTAGGGTGCCGGCAGGGCGCTCAGTGGCACGGCCGTATTGAATGAAGTGCTCGTAAACAGTCAATTAACACCCATGGGATTTCCGACAGGGACCTCCAGAACAGCACCATAGGGTTGCTACTTATTTAATTGTTTGTCTGTTTGTTTGTTGTCGTTCAGGAAAATACGCATGAACTTGAGAGATGAAGATAGAGAGAGGGATAGTTTGTTGAATTAGGGAGATTAGCCTATAGGCTCGGCACATTTGCCATGCGTCCTTTGAGGTCGTCTTCAGAAACACGGTTCGATTATACGCTCCTGTACTCCATACTGTCGAGCGGAGAGCGCTGCCGCTTAAACTGTGATTACATGCGCTTCGGTAACGCTGCTCGGTTACACCTGCGCTATGTTTCCGTATCTCAGGTAACATTTTACGACTGAATTGCGCGGACTTTGGAAAGTGTTTCTCAAGCGACTGCTTGCAGGAATCCCTGATGATTATTACTTACACTGCAGCCTGCGACCTTCCGCGAATGAAGTCAATGAGGGGCGTGAGTCAACGCGCATGCGTGAAATAACGAGAGTTGGTCACTTTTAAGCGACAATCACGTGGAAAGCATTTCCGACGCTCTCTTTCTTTCGGCCTAGCGTCACCTGGTGCTATAGTCCGTCGATTACACGCTGCGCAACAGCCACGCTGCCAACGTGGCCTAAATGCTAAGGCCACGGGTTTCCCGCTTTAGCCCCTAACCTACGCGGTGCATGCTTTGGCCGGCATCACAGAACGTACATACGATGAGGCCTAAAATCTACGCGCCGACTTCGGGCGTCAGGATGCCTAAAATACGTAATAAATGCGCGTTCCATGCGGTTGTCACTTCATAAGCACTCACTCTATAGGAAAGGAACGAAGTAAGGGAAACGAACAGGATCACTCAACTACCTAAAAGATCGAAAGGTCACAACATGCAGGCCATCTTAGCAGGCCACCGTGGAACTCGCGAAGCGTAAGAAAGAATTAATTAGATCAAGCGCGGTGAAAAAAAAAAGTAATAGTAAAAAAAAAAAAAGAAAAGCTGGCCCAAGCGTGTACTGTGCAGGCGGCGGAAATACTGCATATCCGCCTTTCGCCAGGAACGGAACGATATAGCGTCGGGGGCGCCGCCTTGATGGCGTCAGTGTGGTCGTTGCGGACCAAACACCCGCAAACGCCCGAGCAGCGGAGCTGAGCGGGACGCACTTCGTTAGGCGGCGCGCAAGACCACCTGCCGTAAAGGACGGAGGCTCGCGCCGTAAAAACCCTCCGCAGGCGCCGCGGCGACCACCGGAGCTTTAAACGAGCGGCGCGCCGAACCACAGTCTCGCGTCCCCCTTGCATGCTTCGCCCCTGGAGCGCCTCGACACGCGTGCCTTCTCCTCGCACCGGGATTTCTTTTACTTTTTTTTTTTTTTTTGTCTTTTGGCTTTCACAGAAGCGTAGCCACGCAAATAGAGGAGCGTCGTCCCGGGCGCACAGGGCCGGCTCACTGAAAGTGAGCAGGGCGGTGACTTCGTTGTAAACGTGGGCGCTGAGAGGCCTCGTAGTCGCGGCCTTTTCGACATATATACGACGCGCTGGTCTAGCCTTCTTTGGCAACCTAATTTTTTTCTCTTTAATTTGGCGTCTGATTTAGCGTTCACGACGTCTCGATGGCTTATGATTTCCGCGGCATATTCGCCCCTTCGCAACCTTATTGTGCAAGCAATACTCGAAGTTGCTCTTTCGTGTTCTCGTTTATTTTAGGATGCAGTTTAGTGTAATATTATAGCCAATAAACGAACGATTACACGCGGCAAAGTGTAGTGCGGTACGAGAGCCTCAGCGTCAATGTTAAGGTGGCGCTGTCTTCCGTAGTTTTCTTTTATGCACAGCGCGTTCAACTGTTAAACGCTGCATGGTGTGCGACTGTCGGCGCTGTAGCCGCCAGTGCCCGTTGAAGCTATATACGCCATTGCACCGCGCCGGTGTGCAGGACGTGCCACCGCCGCCAGTCACAAGTCGTCTGCTCTAAAGCCGGGAGACTGTGCACTTCCTGGAGAGAAATAAGTTCGCACGTGCTGAACAGTCACGTGTTTAATTTGACAGTGAACCGCACTGTGCAGTCTGTCATACCAAGCCTCCAGCGAGGCAATGACTTGTTTGCAATTTTATGAATTGAAGTCTACTATATTAGCTCAACTCAATATTTGTTTCCGCTCTTTCTGTCTTACCGCAATGAGGAGAAGCTTTAGCGTACAAAACTGGATAAAACCAACCAGCCATTCGCAAGCGCGCTGCGCATTTTTTCTCGCTCTTTACTGAGACATTTGTGACCGCTCTATTCTTGACAACCTATTCGCGGCGATGGAAACCGAGAAATTCCAGATTTCTCTTAGATATATGTGCAAAAGAAGCGACGAAAGATTGTCAATTCCCCAAGACGTAGAAGTGGGAAAACAAGGACGTCCTAGGTGCTCTTTATCGATGCCGTGCATGGTTACGCCTGTAGTGACAAGGCTCCTGCTTTCGGTGTAGTTGTGGGCGTTGCGCAAAGAAAGACACCGTTGTAGAGACTTCGTTCTTCGGAACAGAAAGAAACAGATACGATGGAAACGAATTTCTGAATGTGGGTGGCGCGCAATGATCATGAACACGACCATTCCTCATCATCATAATCGTGGAAAATATGCAGAAAGGCACATCACAGAAACTTTCCTTCAAGTCACTGTATTGAAAATTTTCGGTGTATCTAGGTTGCCGTTGACATATATAGATAATTCATTCTGCCCGAAAACGCTGGGAAATAAAATTTATTGTGTGAATAAAGCTCCATGTGAAACGCTGAGTGAAAACGTGTACAAGAAGCAAACCACCTATTCGAAATGTGGGAGGCCAAGCTAACCCTCGGGGACCTGGAAGACCGACGACAACTCTTGGCCAGGGCCAAGAGGGCAGTCGAAGCCAGAGGGTTCCTGGACTAAGGAGCCTTCCCACCTTAGGGTGATACCGGGCCTCGCTCGGGACACTGTTTCGCATAATAAACATTTCTCTCTCTCTCTCTCTCTCTCTCTCTCTCTCTCTCTCTCTCTCCTTTAGTAATGTTGATATTTGACTGCTCATATCTAATAACGGTTGTTTGCTCAGGTCCGAACAAAATACTGGTATTCTATCTCCGATGGAGGAGCCAGCATGGTTATGCTCGTCTTTTCATTTCAGCTCAATGAAATGCCAGTTGGCAATCAACGCTGACCTTTGCATTCATTTCCTCCTGCCGTTATCTATTTCGAGAAGTTTTTGTAGAAACTCAAACCGACTCGCAAAACTGTCTATTTCTGTGTGGAAAGCTTCACAGTTGTCGACCCCTGAATACCGACATGGCTCTCACGTTCCACATTGTTTTCTGTGAGCGACAGCATATTCAATTACTAAGTCGGCGACGCAGAATTGCGCGGCATGAGAAGCAGTTCAGCATAGGGTGGAGCTCGAAAGCTGTCCTCTTCTCTCGTGCGTTGAATGTGACCGGAATCCGGTGCCGCGTGCAATATGAAAGGCCATTCAATATGCAGCTCGCGATTCAAACGCTTCGAGCAAAGCATTATTCAACACGTAATAATTATTTACGCGCATGATGTCAGTCTTGCTTTGGCTCTTCGCGAAACAGCCCACAAGCACTATGCCTTTCCGTCCCAGGTGGTGCACGTGCTCGGAATCTAATAATACCTGCTACGTGAGCTGTTTTAACAATCTACGTCAAGCGCTCGGTCTTTATGTTAGCAAGTGTAAATTGCAGAAGCTGCTTTTCAAACTCATAATTGGAACTGTAAAGAAAATTATTTTGCGAGGTTATCTTGGCCGAGCACACGCAAGTGCAGCGCGAGGGTGCGGGTTGGATGCAGAGGCCGCATTACAAATGGGCCACCAGGCGAAAACGCTCCTTTAATTTAGACTGATGCATGAGCATTAAATGATTAACACCAGCTGGCTGAAATTGATTTGGCGCACTCCGCCTCAAGCCGTGGATGGTGCCCCATAGCTAATCATTTTCGCAGATGTTTGCAGCTGTACATACCTACATTCAACCGTAAAAATTTGCCGGCCGCGGAAGCTGAGAAACAAGCTGAATGTCTCCGAATCCTAAAAATGCGTCCTTGGTATTCGTATTTCTAGCGTATGTAAGCGAGCAACGTCGGGTGGTACCGTTTCACTGGATACGGTCACAGACTGCTCGCAAATTAACTATTTTACCAGATTACGCTGTCCGTAATCTTTTGGGATTCACTGTACATTGACGCTCAAAAAGTTATGCGCACGGTAGTAAACAGGACACACGTAACCTCTCTGTTTTTCCTTGCTACACTCGTCTCTGTTTCTCTTCAGAATGTGTGTTTACGAATCTTCACTTTGTTGGCGACATTAACACTGGATTGTCCCGCCTTATTTTATTACGTGCCTCTCCTTGTTATCTGCCAACAGTGCAGGACAGCCAACCGGGCTCAGTCCTGGCTAAAACTGCCTGCATTTAATATATCGTTCTCTGTCTATCCACTCCCTTATAAACGGCTATGGTTTGCGAAAGAATAACTCGGTAGCTCAATATAAGAACTTTGCGAGCGTACCTTTATTCCTGAAACCTTTCTCGCCTATCCAAACCAACCTCACGAATGACAAACATGCGCCGAAAATGTTTCTGCATGACGGATGTCCACGCAAAGCGCCCTGAACTATCGATACCGATCCACACAGAGCTCTTTGAGACCGGCGATCGAAGACACGACCAATTTTTTCTGCTGTCCTGCACGTGTTTCCTTTGTGTCGCTCTTTTCTGGTGCCCGCGCCTATTCTTTTTCCATTTGCCTAGACAACGACCTGTCCCGTTCAGTCGCTTCATTTATCGTGCGAATTTTCTTTTCTTTTCTTTTTTTCTTAGAGTTCCTAAACGTCGCGTTCTCGCACTGCTTATCTCAAAGTGCTTGCTTGCATATTCTCTTTCTTTCTTTTTTGTCTTTGAGGTTTAAACTTTATTTAAATGTGGCCCGACAAGAGGCGGCGCCTTCGACCGGAGCTCGCGCTGCTCCTTGCGTGCGGGAAATCTTCGCTGCGTCATCAAACGCTCGTTACGTTCGTGCCCAGTGCGTATAGGGCGAGCAGCGCGTTCCTTAAGAAGAGACATTAAATCAAATAAAAGCCGAGACGCCACCACCGTTTCGGCCTCAAATATGGACATGGCTCTTTAGGTGGAGACTACTTGTGTGGTGAAATGTATTTAGCCTAGACCGACCCTATTCGCTTTCTGCGTTTAGTTTTCTTGGATTGTATGTTTCTTCTTTGATTTTCTTTTTTCACGCTGGGGTAAGTTCGTCATCATTAATGGCGGTCCAAAAAGGAGCCAGACTTGTTCATTTTACATGACACTCTCAGAGAATCTTTCCGAGCATATACAGTAAGTTATCCTGATGCTATACGTATAAATTAGCTGTTGCACAGAATTTGTCTTTTCTTTTTATTATTATTATTCTTCTAAACAGTGTTAGCTCTAGCTCACCAGTAAGTTTACCGTTTGACTCTGTTATTTAGTTTCTTCTTTCGACGACTGTGCGCCGTTTTTACATTCCCGTAAAATCCACTGTCCCGGCTGTAGAGTACAGACTGCTGCGTCCCAAAATGGCAATGTGGGGGCTGCGCACTAGGCAACCCCTTCATCAGCGCCCTCATAGGTAGCGACGGGGCCCGACACAGACTGTGGCGTGCAAACAAAGAAGCTCACTTCAAGGCGAGAACAACCACCGCTCTCCGTGGAAGCGGTAACGACAGCGAAGGCGAGTCTCATAACCCTCACGAGCTGACCGTCACGGAGAGCAAGGAACCACTGTTGACGACTTTCATAGAAGAAACGTGAACCCTTATTTCCAGATTGGCTCGTCCTTGGTTCCAAAGTTGGAGATCATAGGCGGAGCCCAGCAAGGTGCTGTGACCATGAGTGGGACTTTGCGAACAGTTCCACCATTATGACTGGCCGAGACACAGTCGTCAGATTCCCTCGTACAGTTACCACAGTTACCTAGGGAAAACGACTGTTTTAAAAGCGAAAATCTTTGGTGCAGCGTGTGTTTACTGACATGTAATGTCCTCCGACATGGATTGTGCTTCCCTATATGGAGCCAGTTGTGCAAATGTGTAAAATAAACCCATTTCTCGTGTCCCCTCCCGACTTCATTTCCTCACCAACAGGCCACTCTCGGTGATAGATACGGACGACGGCGTTGGCCCGCTTAGCCAGCTTAGTGCGACGCCCCGGTGTAGCGCAGTCCAGCTATACCATGCGTTAGGCTCCCCGGCAGCGTAGGCAAGCGACCCTCCGAGTGATGCCCGATTCCAAACCACGAAGCCGAGAACCGGATCGCAACAAGGCGTAAGGACGCACTGGCGTGACGCCGTGAAGCTTGCACTACGGCAAGATTCGAAAGCAGTGCTCTCCTGTGTGCGCGTCGGCTCACCAAGGGAAGGGACAGTGGGAGGACGGTGGTAAGCGGGATTGTTGTCATTTCACGTGGTACTTGCTAAGTGCACTTACGTATCATCTTCGAGCCATAGTGTTGAAGTGCTCCGAGACTGCTCCGAAGGTCGTCAAAACAGCCAATCGCCGCATGCTGGCGTATGGGAATCATCGAGTGGTCGTTTCAGACCGCTCCGGGGCGAATTCCAGGGACTCGTGGAACAGTAACTCGAAAATTATTCGCTGTCAAACGCTGGCTTCAACGACGACGAAGAATCCTGGTCGCCGCTACTAAGAATTCGCTCACCTCCATTAATACAGATGCAATGCTTTCTTACACGACTTTTATAGCGTGAGGTGGGGTGGGGTGCGGGGGGGGGGGGGGTGGGGGCGGACATGTGTATTTCTATATGACCCAGTCGAAGATGACATTAGTATATCTCGCAAAACTGGCTAACGCCACTACTCTAACGACACGGAAACGGTACGTGATCTCGCACGGATTTTATGCTCGATATTCATGAGCTCTATCGTGTTTAGAAATTCGTCCTCACCTCTCTTTCACGATCATCTCCCTCGTTCTTCTCTCTTTTATTGTATATCTTACTTGTTTTTCCTTTACTGCTCGGCAGCGACCCCTTCACTCTCAAGAATACTCTTCGAAACGAAGCGGAAACGTGCCTGTGAGCGACATTTTCCCCGGTCTGGCATACGTCATTAGTCTATTCCACCGCGGTAGCAGCGGCACGGACTCTTCGATCTTGTCCCTAATAACCCTGAGAAAAAGGAAGAAGAAGAAAGGAAAAGTACGCTGCATTTCCACCTCTCTATACTTTTACACAACGGTATACAGCGTTATTCTGCTGTATTTATTTGCATTATGTCCCGTCCTTCGTTCGGGCGAGGAAGACCACAGGAGAACCAACAGAGGCAGGTTACTTTTAAAAGACAAAGAAATAAAACAAAAAGGCTCTTGCGAACCCTAGGCGTAATCGAGATATCCGCGACCGGTGCGTGTTTTAAGGACTGAAAAAGGCTTACAACGCGATGAGCTACAAACTGATAGAGCTCGCAAAGCATGCTGGAAGTCGCTTAAAACCCGTTTCCGAAATTGTCGTCCGAAGCAAGTGAACTTCTGAGTGAAGCTTTAAACGCCGTGTGAACATTTGTGGGCATAGCTGAATACTTGTAGGGTGTTGATGTGAGAAATAGAGACATTTGGTTTTGAGAGGAAGTGGCTTGTTCATTTATTTATTTCAAGCACCCTCAAACGCAAATGCATTGTAGAGGTGGAGTGGTTACAAAGGAACGGTAAGTTATACAAAGTTATACAAAAGAAACGGTAATACAGAAACTGTGAAGGCAGAAGACAAGAAATACCAGCAAAACAAAAAACAAACAGCGTGACGCAAACAAAATGACTCGCAATATTGCACCGTCAATTACAATGAAAAAAGGCAAATAACGATTTTCTGAACAAAGCATGATCCGCGGTGCATGAGCACTTCTTGGTGTCGTTTGCCAATAAATGCTGGCGACCGCATTTGCTGTGATAAACGTAAGTAGCAATGTACTTTAGTATGACGTTCTCGAGGTCTAGTTGGTTCATACTTGAAGGAAGGTTAAAACTGCGCGAAAAGAAAGTGGACAAGTGGAAGGAACACACGCTCGTGGTGCTGTGTGTTCCTTCCGCTTGTCCTCGTTTATTTCGCGCAGTTTTAATCGTCCTTCAAATAAACGTTAAAGACGCCACGGTTAAAGTTAAAAACGCCAACAATGTAGAACGGGGCGGAATCTATCATAGTAAACAAGACAAGGAAATGAAATTGAGGAGAATCAGAGCGGTTACTCCCTAATCGTATACGGTTTTATCCCCGGAAATTAATATGCATGAAGTACACCCGCATTCATCTGTCTGAACAGAATGACATTACCGCACAATTTCGCAGGCGTAGGACGAACAGATATTCGCCTGTAGAAAAAGAAAGGAAGATGGAAGAAAATAAGAAAGAGAAGACAATCACAAGCAGGATACTGAGAAGAAGGTAGCGTAGAGCTATACAACACGCCGGCAAATGTTCGTCTATAAGTACGTTTGGTGAATGAAACATGAACTTAATACAAATTCCGATCCACCAGGAACTGCCTAAGCGGTTGCGGCATAAATCCACCAGAGTTATCATGTCGCCAGGATCATGAACTGAGTGATAACAGCTTTCTGCACATGTGTTTATATAAATATATATATATATATATATATATATATATATATATATATATATATATCAATGTCTCTTTCCTCACCACCTGCCTTGATCATTGGTGACAGATGGATGCTACTTTTAATTTGTACAAAAAATGGCGATATAAGCCTGGCCGAAGGACCGGCCTGCTAATCCAGCCATGGGGTGAGAGATGGCGTACTCAAACGCAACCGGTAAAAATACGCACGTGCACTGTAAACCTATTTGTAGACCCTCCTTAAGTTTGTTAGTCCTCAAGAACACAAGAAGCAGCATCGTAGCTCGCATCGGCGAAGGCGGTGTTTCCTTCCGAACCAATCCACATTTCGAGGCAGGAAACAAATGTGTACAGCGCAACGTCCAGAGTTGGTCCACACGATAGCCATATACCTCCCGGCTACAGATGCACGAAGCGTGCGTGTAAGTGACGACGTCGGGATGTGGCTGGCCGTTATGCAGCTTTATTTCACCGAGTTTTCGTAATTAAATGAGCATAGGCGGCAACCGGCGAACTTTTCAACGGTAGCCTGTGGTTGTACCCTCCGGCCGGCAACTTCAACGGTGTGGATGATAGTGCGAAGCGCAAATATATGGGAGCAGTTTGAGGCGCACAAACGCTTGTTACGGCTGACGCGTCTCGGTTTCTCCACCCTTTTTCGGCCGTGCGAGCGCACCCTTTTCTCGCGCAAAGGCACACGCGCGGCGCCTCGCATCCAGCTCCCACAAGGCACGCAGTGCGTAAGAACAGTACTTCTCGCCGGAGCTGTCGCCCAGAGTGGAGCACACACCTTTGGGTTAGCAGAGGCGACACCGCAGAACTTGGGCATGGAGAAAGAAAGAAAGAAAGAAAGAAAGAAAGAAAGAAAGAAACGATGAGGAAGAAAAAAAAGGGGGGAAAGAGGGATGGCGCGCTCCGGAAAAATTTCGAGTGAAACCGAAAAAGACTACGCGCCTAAGGCGTTCGGAGAGGACTCGCACCTCTTGCGCGCACCTAGCTTTGCAACAGAAGGTGGCGTTTCTATTCGCGCTTGAACGGCGTAGCAATTTTTCGCATCCCATTTATTTTTTTTTTCGGGAAGTGAAGTTGGTTTGTCTTAACCGGAAGCGACAAGGCCCTGCTTCTGGTTCCGCGCTGCCCAGTTCGAAAGCTGGGCGCGCTCTCAGTCCCCCCCCCCCCCCCCCCCATCTCAACCCCGACGGGGACGACTGCATCGATTAGATATCGGCGCGAATGCAGTTCTAAATGTTCTTGAAAGCCTTGTGTTCGTTCGGTATGTATAGCTTTTCAACTTGCGTACAGAAGTCGCAGCCAGCGTTCTTGGACTCGCCTGGAGAAGTTTACTTTCCTTGCACCTAAAAAAAAAAAGAAAATCGAAAGCGCCTCCGCTTGTGTTGGCACATTTGGATATCTCTCCCTCCCGGACCTCCATTTCCCTCAGCCTAGCAACTGTGTTTATACAGCGCATGTGGCAGTGCGACACGATTGCCAGAAGGTCAGCGTTGCACCTGCTACCCATCACAGGCTTATCACCACGGTTCCTCGTTTGCCAAGGAGCAAGGTTCGTAGACAAGGACATTCTCTGTGGTGGTTTAGTGTGTGTTCCCATTCCCCTCAAGAAGTAAACGTAAAGCGCAGATCTCCTTCAGGGTGGGAATTCCACGACTTCAATCACTACAGAGTCTTCATAATTTACGGCAAATCAGCTCTACTGAAGCCCGTAAGGTCGAAGAAGGTTCATGAAACGAAAAATTGTTCTCCGCGTGAATGTAGCACGAAGCTACCCGCAAACAAATGCGAGTTTCTCATAAGAAAGCTTCGCAGTTGAAAAATTCATCCTTCTCCGCAATTTGAACCCAGGAACAACGCCTCACAGGGGCCGTCGCTCTACCATCTGAGCTAACCAGGAGGCTAGCAAATCGCCACAGCAAGGCCGAATTAGTCGGCAACTCGATGGACTCGGGCACTGAATATGGCAGATGAGTTGTACAGAAACCCTCAAGATGGAAGAAGGCTCAGGAAAATTTTCATCCGCTCGTCTGTAGCACGCAGCTACAATCTGAGGCCAGCACGGAAGCTTTCTTTCTGGGAAAACCGCATGTGTTTCCATTGTAGCTATGTGCTACAGTCTGGTGGGTGACAATTGCCCCCTTGGTTATAATTTAACGGACGCGCAGAGAAAATGAAGTACACCACAATCATGTGCCATCGGCACGTCTACTGCCGGCAAAGATGACCTCTAACTTGGCCTAGCACGCGACTCTACAGCTTGTGATAAGAAGTAAAGCAGAATATATACGGCGTAGAAAACTTTGAGTTCCCGGCCTGAGGCCGCATCAGTCCTGCCACTCCTGGGACTAAAGGCACCGTTGCCGCCTGAATCCGGCATAAATTATATGGTCGCGGCGGCTCTTTCCTCGAGCCTCCTCTACAGCATAAAAAAAAAGCCCGATAGATAAGGCCTGTAGGAAAAGGGCAGTAAACATACGGTCTGCGTGCGAAGTATGCGGATTGCAGTCTCGACGCTTTGAAGAGTCCTCTTGTTCAAGGCCGTGTTTTGCAGAGACGTGCGTCTCTTACCGTGAGAAGAAGCGCCAATATGGATGAAACGAGGCAAGCCAGTATTTTGAATAAGCTCCGCTGACAACTGTCATTCCGGGTGTGACATGGGTTTAGATTTCTTCGTGCTTGGGTCCAGCGGCGACCGGTTCGAATGAGAACAGTGGTCTGAACCAATGGCGTATCGAGAGGGTGGCACAGCCTCCCCCCCTCTCCCTTTTGTCCCGAAATTTCTGTGTGAGTATGGAGCCTGCTTAGTCACCTCTTCCTCTCCCCCCTCACCCTCCACTCCACCAGTCAAATTCGTTGCAATCCCCCCCCCCCCCCTCCACCTCTGAAAAAAACTTCTGGCTAGGCCACTGGTCGGAACGCTAATACCCCCTTCCCTCCTCCCAATTAACCCCGCTCCCTACTTAGGCCGCAGGTCAATCCTACACTTTCCAAATAAAGATTTTTCATTCATCGATTTGTACGCACTGCTACAGAACAAGATTTCGCATTCGTATTTCAGTTACTTTTTAACGAAACCACCATTTTACGCAATGAAGCTCAAAAGTAACCGGAACACGAATGCATTTCGACGGACACTTTGAAAATTTAACATCTCGGAACTGGTGCTGTCCAGAGAATTCGCCTTAAGTGGATACGCCATGAGAAATCACCGGCTATAATTTGTAGATGAAAATATGTAACGTGAAGTAATTAAGTATACAGTTAATTAGCGTAATTACGCTAATTATTCAATTGAACATTTTGAGTTCTCGTAGAAGTAATGGCCGCCTCATCAAGTAATTTAGATCGAGGGTTAGAATTGTGCTATCTGCCATAGGCAATCTTTAATAACTTTGGTGCAGCTAAAAAAAAACACCTTTTATACGCAATATTAGGTACTGGAAGTTTTACGACTCGATGACACACGTTGGATATGGCTCAGGCTCGCTTGGTACTATTACCCCGGTAAATTCCCTCATTCGTTGCCTCGTAACGCGACCGTATCCCTCCGTCTTGTTCTCCTCTTCCTTATGCGTTTTGCTCGCGTGTCTCGGTAACCACTCAGTTAAGTAACGATCACCCGCGGTAAGAATTGACAAAGACTATGGCATATGGCAAGGTCAACGCGTTCTGTGAGAGACGTGAGTCTATATGAGGAAAAAACCAGTTCGTCCCAGAGATGAAAAAAGAAAAGAGGGGGTAGTTCTCCGCTCATGCCGGGAAACAAATAAATGCTCTAATAAAGTTGCCTTGCACTGAAGTAGTTGGTGGTTTCTCATTACTGTGACAGCTTTCACAGACAGTAACAAAACGGTAAACAAATGACACGACAGCGTCCTGCGTCGCGTTCATTTTCCTATATTTTCCCTGCGGTGGTGTCCTTGTGACGGGATAAGCGAGGGAAGAAATATGCGTCATTGGAGCAGAAAGACTTACGGCACACGAAGTTTCCGCGTTCCACAAGCAGTTAGGTTAAGTTTACGTGGTTTGCATTCTCTGGTTATAATGTCAAGGCAATATATATATATATATACATTCATTTCGCTAGGTGAGTTAAAGAGAAATACCAACCAATAACCTAACTGAATCTCCATAAATTTTCATCTTCCTGATCCGACCTCTAGATGAACCTTTCCGGTGGCTTCCAAAGTGCGATTTATGGTTCCTCTTTTACATATCTTTAATTTTATTTCTGGTTGTTCCTTTCGAAAGAGTCTGTGGTCTTGTGCTAGAAGCGATTCTGAGTAACGAGCAGCGAAGGCTTGGAGCTGGTGGCGGTGGCGGGCGTGGCGACTTCCAATATACGCGTCAAAGAACGAGACGGTTATCGTTACTCGCGTTCTCACCCGCACGCACCTGCTATCTAAAGCTGTGCAGTACTGTGAAAACTTAACCTGATATCATCCATACTACTCGAATTCACCCAGGCGTTAATTGGGCGGGACACTTTCGTTGACCAGTTCGCTTAGACCAACGACACATCATCTAACATTCGGGCCAGTCCCGATCTGCTTCCACGGTGAAGAGCTTTGCAAATCGGCAACTTTGGTATTGAAGGCGCTGTCTTCAGCCTTCACAAGAGAGAGAGAGAGAGAGAGAGACGATAAGGAAGGAAAGGGAGGCTGTTTAAAGAAAGTGTAGATGTGCGTCTCTTAGAACGACAGAAAGCTGAGCTAGCTGGTAAGGATTCATTATGCAAAAAAAAAAAAAGAAATGAGGCGTGCAGACAGGACACAAGAGTAGAGAAGTGGACAACACGAACGCCGACTATCAACTGAAGGGAGTTCTTTCTTTTTTCGCCTCAGTGCTTCCTTCAGTTGATAGTCGGCGTTCGTGTTGTCCACTTCTCTACTCTTGTGTCCTGTCTGCACGCCTCACTTCTTCTTTTGCATAATGAGCGTCTCGTAGGAAAATGGTCCTCTTGCCGGGAACATACCCTTAAGAAATATACTGTGTTATACCAGCGTGGTCTCGAAGAGTGATCGTGATTGCGCAATACTGGACACATTTGGCGACTTGCAGTACAGCCAATATATGGTACGCCAAGAAAAAGAAAAGCCGAATAACTCTTGTGAAAAAGTAGTTAGCAGTTCATTATTTGCTTTCCGTGATGTTTCTTCTTGTTTCATGCGAATGATCTCTGTTGACTGCTCCTAACACACATGGTGGGGAATGTAGACTTGCTGTCTAGTTTCGTTCTACTGGCATATTAGTACAGACCCGGAAGAACCTAAGTGAGTTTCTTATCGAAATTTTACTTGCTGTTGACTGTAGAGCAAAGTTTCCGTGTTTACTCTGTTCCCAATTTTTCTTTTTAGTGACTTCGCTACACAGCTCCTTCGCATACTTCCGGACTTGTCCACTTGGTTGTCCAGAGGGCTCTTACAGTGTGTGTCTATCACTACTTCTTCTCTTTTTTTCCTTGTTGCATCCTTTCTTACTTGCGGATAACATTTTTTTTCAACGCTCTTTGTCATTTAGAACCAGTCCTCTTCTTTTTTTTCTTCATTCTTGTTTTCACACGTTAGCAACGTGCCTTAGAAGACCACTGATAGCAACGGCTTTCTGGAATATTACGGGTCGCTTAACGCTATTACGCTTCTCAAGGTCCTGAATTATATGTTTAACGACGAAATCTAACTAAAAGATTACTACAAAAGAAGTGAAATAAAGATAGCGGGGAGAATGATTGCACTTCCGAAAAACAGCTAGCGCTCAATAAAGGGAAGTTAAGACTACAGAATGAAAAAAAACAAAAAAACAGAGGAACTCAACTACTGAAATACGCTAACGGCCAATATTCTACAGACGCGCAAGAAAATGGGTGTTTAGTCAGATAACAGCGGCTCGGAAAGCGGGAGAGTGGGATGGTACATCGGGAATTCCAAGTAATGTTCTTTTATTCAGCTTGTTCTAAAAACGTTCTATCTAAAAGAGTGACAGAAGTGTTATTGAAAAGAAGGGAGATTAAGAGACATATTCTGTCTACCAGCCTACACTGGGTGAGGTGCGATGGGTAAGATGAAAAAAAAAGAGAAAGAAAGCGCACGCACGAAAGAAAGCGCGAGTGTCTCAGAGTCTAAATATAAATGGTGCTGGATGTACGACATGTCAGGTAATGGTTTGACATCTTATCAGACATCGAGCCCCTTTATATTAGACATCATAGGCGAACCGAAATAATTCAACCTTCAGTGCGCTATAAAAGGATGACACAAACTACATAACAAACAAAATTGAAAGAAACGGATGGGAATAAGGCACTTTTACTTTGCGCTCAGCGCTTCGCGATTTCTCTTACATATATATACAGAAATAAGTGTAAGATGGGCCATATGTTCAAAGTAGATGTCTACATCGCTAAACTGATCGATTCTGCGATATTGGTTCCTGCTGTTGAATAGTGCGTAAAAGGTCAGCGCGTTTGAGGTCTTCAAAAAAAAAGAATGAAAAAAAAGGAACGTGTGGTTTCTCTCGGAATGGCGCCGCAAGATCAGTTGGTCATCGCTTCGTGAAGTCCCGTTATTACGCTGTCAGCGGGAGCGTATCGCAGCATTATCTAACACGCTTAAGGGGTGTACGGTTGCTCGAGTTTTGCAAGCGCCGCGAAGGAGCCGGGTGTACACCTTATCATTTTGTTGTCAGAGGAAGGAAACTATCGCGCAACGACGAGACGCCTGCCAGCAAGAAAAGCAACTACAAGGTGCGCGGTGAAAACGGAGAATTATGGCCCGCTTAGCCGAACAACTTGATATAATGCCGTAAAGCATCGAGTTAGTGGCGACCCCTGTAGAAGCACGCCTCATCTTATGCTACACCTACGTTCGGGTGAAGTGGCCACGGCTGCTTGAAATTTTTATACGGAGTTCTATTAGCAGATACTGGCGCACATTTTTTTGTTTATTTACACGCACCTAAGCACTTTACGAATGACGAAGGGTCGAAAATTATGGAAAAAGAAATGAATCGTTAGAAAGCTGGGCCCCAGATTTAGCTCACAATGATCTGTTTGATTTCTTGCAGGAGCTATGAGTTCAATATATGATCAGGTTGTATAGCTCGGAGCGATAGCACTCTAACATCGTCGTACTTTCTTAATAGAAACAGCATTTTTGTGCTCTTTTTGAGCTTCACTTATTCCGTGTGTTCACTACATTCCAGCTTCGCTAAGGCACCTCGTTACTCAACAAGAGCAGTGTGGGCACCACTGCAGCTAGGGTTGACGAACTTTCAAGCCGGCTATTCCCCTTTTCCGGTTAACTCGAACTGGGTCTATCCGAAATACGCGCGATACCCGCAGCGCCATATTGGAGTACGAAAGATTAGCGAAAGCCAGCGTGTTCGTCTTCCTCCGATGAAAAGACGCGGTGAGATACAGGGCTTCTCGCGAATCTGGCACGATGCGATCGTGCCGTTATACTGCTTGTACGAGCTGCCTGCTGCTTGCATAAGTCTCCCGCAGACTCTTACCTTGCACGCGACCCTATCGTTCAGGGATTCCGCCTCCTTACGCCCCCTACTGCCAGCCATACTTTCTCTGGAGAACTCTGTCCGCTTCGGGGTAATGGAGAGGTAGCGGAGGCCCGAATAGCAGATGATAGCGATGCGCGCGAGGATTAGTCCAATTCGTTCGCGCTCGTCGAAGCGGACACTGGTGCCGCTCCTGTGTCCATATCGGGAATTCTGACGTGGTGTACATGGACGTTGCGTTTGCCCGTAATGTCGACCTTAACTAGTGTTTGGTAGAACCGCTGGTTCGAAGAGAACAGATGATGACGAGATGGAAAGACAGAGACGTTAATTGCAGTAAAAGGACCCCCTTGCCCAGCTGTACCGGGATGAGGTGATAAAAGGGTTGAAAGGAAGATGGACTTCGGGATTTTACGGCCCGCTGCACAGGCCGCACCTCCCGCGTCGTCGCGCACGTTATGGCGCGGTGTGGTCGATACCTGCGAACAGCGCAGCAGTGGTTCTTGCCACGCTGCTGTTGCTGCGCACTTTTTTTTTCTCCAGTGATAGAAAAACTTACTTTTAAGCTTCTACATCTGCAAACAGCGAGTCTTAGTTGTCGTTTCATTGGCGTAGCACGTTGCCTTCCTTGGAACAATATCAGTTGCGCATGAGACGCTCGTTTTCTTTGTGCAGTTGCGTGAAACATTCATTGGCAGTGGTGCACTAGTAGTCAAAGTCGATATTGAGAAGGCGCTCGGGTAGAATGAAATATCGCGCGCTAAAATGCCTTGGACTGAATTCACAGAAGCAACGGCAACGCAGCCGCTAACGCTACCAAAGACTCCAAAGATTTCAGGCTATTAATTCCCATAGAATAGGCTAGACCAGTGACTACAATCTGGGCAATTATACTTTGATAGGGGTCTGAATGAGAGCTCATGTTGAAATATGTTGAAAAATGGTTACGGGATTTACAGTGAGTTCGAAAGTGTGTAGGCTTATTCTTCGTGCATCTGTTGATCTCGCTACTTCGCTTCTTTCCATCCCGCTTCCCTGAAGCCCATTGAAGTAGCTGCGTCCAAAGGAGGAGCAAAAGAAGGAAGGAAAGGTAGGGAGGTCAACCAGACACACGTCCGGTTTGCTGCCCTACACAGGCGAAGGGGTTTAAGGAATAAAAGAAAGGAGAGGGAGGGGAGAAGGTACTATCAGTGTAAACACGTGCGGTTGTCTATAACTTCACGCGTATGATTGGTCACTGAGGCCAGTCGACTTCATGACACGTAGTAGCGCCCGCGTCACTTTGTCAGCTTGCGACGCGTGGGGCCATGGTCCGAGAATCTTAGTCCCTGAAAATGGTCTGCTATCTAATCGGTTCAACACCCTCCAAACAACGTGGCACTCGCTCTCATAGAGAGTACAAAAACACAACTCGTGCTCGATCCTCTCTCCACATTTGCACGAGTCACAAATCGGTGTGTCGATCATTCCATTAAGGAACGAGCAGGCTTTCGTAAAAGCCACCCCTAACCAGTGGCGGCACAGTAAAGTTGCGTCATGGCGGGAGAAGTTCGACTGAATCTGCATAGAAGGAGACGTGGTATAATGAATGCATTCCTTTAATGCTCGACTAAATTAATGTTTACACGGCGGCCGCGTTTCGATGGGGGCGAAATGCGAAAAACAGCCGTGTACTTAGATTTCGGTGCACGTTAAACAACCCCAGGTGGTCGAAATTTCCTCCACTACGGCGTCCCTAATAATTAGAAAGTGGTTTTGGCACGTAAAACCCCATAATTTAAATTAATGTTTACATCTACTTCAATATACACGATATGTGGACAGTTGCATGTGGAGTCACCGCATTAGGGAGACAGGTACTCAAGCGTCAATCCTTGAAATGCAGGCTGCACGAATGAGCTGTCGAGAATTTAATCGTGAGAGACTGTACCGAGATAGTGAAGCCGTTGTCAGTTTTCCAAGAAAAGTTATGCGCGTACGACAATCTTGGGGAGTTGAAAGCATTCAATTAGATTAAATACCGCCTACATTTACTCGTAAATACGAGCAAGAAAGAGCGTTGAGTGTTATTTCCAGGGAGTTAAAACATCAATCACTGCACGACACGTATTTCACGCACGCGCTAACGCACGCACACAGAAAAAAAAGATTAGGAAAATTGCTTTGAGTCACAAAGTATCTACGCAAACCAGCAAAGCTGTGTTGCGTAGGAAGGGTTGATTTTTATATCCTTGCTGCATATATTCATTCCCAAACCACTTTCTCGAGTTCATGAATAATCATGATTGCCTTGGTGATGTGGGAGACTAATTTAGGGAGGTGGCTTCATTTGCTGATAGCGAACTAGAGCAGCGAAAGGCTGTGTCAACTCGTGCAAAGGAACACACTAGAGACGGAGAGGAGACACCCTCCCCCCCCCCTCCCCTCGGGCTTTCTTGGCTGGTGAATTGCCCTCGAGGCAAGCGCAAGAACGAAAAAGAGTACAAACACGTGAATACGCTTTAGGCGTCAAATTCCTTCTCTTCCGAGCATTTTTCTTTTATAAAGCAAGCTTTCTCCTTTCTCTTTTCCGGTATAGAACTCTCTAAGCGGAAGGAAATGAAAAAAGATGTGTCGCTTCTGAGAAAAAGATATTATCGCAGAGGCACGCCTGCAGCCCTATCATTGAAAGTAGTTTCAATGGAGTTGCGAGTAAGCGTTTTACAGAAGTATCGTTTACAATTTCATAGCTATGTGATCATCTGGCACGAAAATTAGGCATTTCAGAGGGACATGTCTAAAGCGCTCTCACCACCCCCCGTACCCCCCCCCCCATGAAATATAAAAATAAATAAATAAACAACGGCAAGGAAAGTGACGGATACGCTTACTACGCAACCAGCGCAAAAGTTGGGTTTCTGCACGAACCATGACGATAACGACGGTGAACTAACTGACAACATGGCAACCTCAAACGCCTCATAGGAATCCGCAGTGAACAGAGCTGCTTCTTTTGACAGAGTGTAAGGGTTCATTTAACTTGTATTCATTTTTCTACGACATCCAAATATTTTCGGAAAAAAAGAATGCCAGATGTCGTCTCAGGTGAGGGGGGCACCTCCTGGTGAGGTGAGGGTACCTCCTGTTATCTGTGTTGCAAGATTCTCACTTGATGAACACAAGTAAATACTAAAAAAGCCGCTTGGCAAGGCCTGATCAAGCTCTGGAAACGTCTTCACAGCAATCCCTCTCACGCCTAATCAATCAGAGAGAGAAAACAAATTTGTATGCGTAAATTAATATATGTATCCGTAGATAGCGTGATTTCTACGCTTATAGTATAACCAACGAAATCTATCATGCAGCACGAGCTTACGATAAAACACAGCCATATTATATATAAAGATATATATGTTTGGCCAGGGCACTCATACAGAGCTCATACTCAACAGTGAACAGTCCCGCAATGCATGCGCTGCGTAAACGGTACACAGCTGCACTCGGGCACGGCAGTGCCAGGCGCACTTCCGCGCAGTTCCCACTGTGAGAACAAAACCTGCGATTCGACGAGTGGGTTCAAACAAAACAGAAAAAGACAACAACTGGAAAGCAGGTCGCAGGTGTTTACAATTACAATAAACGAAAAAGAAGATAAATTTTATTGGTTATTTTCTTTTGTTGATGTGTCACGCTAACAATGCTTTTGACAATTGATAATAGCGGGCTTCAATTACGAGGTAAGCGTTTGTCTGAATGCCTTCCGCTTTGTGGTTTCGCTTAGTGCTGCGCTGGTTTTGAAATTGTGACGTTTAATAATGTCCCGACATTGTGGAGTGGATTATGAGAGACGCCGTTGTGGATGGCTCCGGCTTCATTTTGGCTACCTGGGGTTCTTTAACGTGCACCCAAAACACGGTCCATGAATGTTTCTGCATCCCTTTACGTTTCTACGTCTCCCTTCTCATGGATTAGTATAATGTTGGCATTCTTTCATTTCTCTGGTACACTTGAAGTCGTGAGGCATAGCGTATAAAGGGCCGCGAGCTTTTCAGGCATTAAATCTCCTCCGTCTTTTATTAAATCGGCGGTTATCTTTCCCTCCCGGTTTTCCTCTGGACATGTATTGCAAGGCCATTCTAAATTGATCGCTAGTTAAATGAGAAGCCTCTGTACCCTGTCCATCACGACTTCCAATGAAGGTAGCGTGTCTGCTCTGGGTACTACACATGTCCGTATAGTATTCGTCTACTGCTTTTAATGTATCGCAAATTGCTGATGACATTCCCCGTGCTGTCTTTCAATGCATACACCTCGTCTTGTCCTATGCCAAGTTTTCTTCTCACTGATTTCCTGTTGCGGCAATTTTTCACTGCCTCCTCAATCCTTTCTCCGTTATAATTTCGAATATCCCTTACTTTCTTCTTGTTGACCAGTTTTGACAGTTCAGCGTATTTTATATGACCGCTTGAGTTAGACACTTTCATGTTTTCTCGTTTCTTTTATTAGATCATTTGTTACTTGAAAGAGCTTACTGACTCTTTGCCTTGGTGCCTTACCTGCCCCTTCAATTGCTGCTTCTAGAATTAGCCTAGTTACGGATCCATTAATTACCTCAATGTTACCTTCGTCTTCATGTTCTAAAGTTGCATATTTGTTTGCGAACAGCAGCCTGAATTCGTCTGCTTTTACCCTTACTGCGTCTAGGTTGACCTGTTTCCTCTTGACTAATTTTACTCTTTCGCTCTTCAAATTGAGAGAAGTCTTTGACCTCACTAACCTATGGTCACTGCCCTTTACCCTACGTAACACTTCCACATCCTGCACTGTGCTGGGGTCAGCAGACAGTACGAAATCTATTTCATTTCTACTTTCTCCATTGGGGCTTTTCAATGTCCACTTCCTATTACTGCGCTTCATGAAGAAGGTATCCATCATTCGAAGTCTATTCCTTTCCGCAAATTATACCAACATCTGTCGTCTAGTGTTCCTAGAGCCGATGCAGTAGGTGCCAATTGCTTGTTCCCCAGCCTTCTGTCCCCCAACTTTTGCATAGAAATCGCCATGACTACAGTACGCTGAGTTTGCACCTTTCTCATTGCTAATTCAACATCTCCATAAAACCGTTATATTTCTTCATAATCGTGACTTGACGTTGTAGCGCATGCCTGTACTACCTTTAATCTGTATCTTTTTTTAGCTCGATTACGATTACTGTTGCCATCTCCTTAATGCTGTAGATTTCATCAATGTTGCCCGCTATGCCCTTGAAGTTCACAATTCCTACCCGGCAGTCCGTCTTATCTGGAAGGCCTTTGTAACCACTCGCAGTACCAGTCTCTAAATGCGTCATTCCTCCCTTTCCCCTACACACAAACTGTACAGACGCTTGAAAGAAAACGAAAAGACATACCGCTACGAGCCGCATCGCCAGAAGATCGACGGCGGTGTACACAGCGGATGTAGGGAAATGAATGAAAATGTTTGCTGGAATGTAAAAGAAAACCAAACCAAAGGAATGGCAGTGAACCGTATACGCCCGCTTTAAATCGAGGTTAACGTTACCCGACGGTTGTCGGGCATCTTCACATCTTCGGTGGGGAGCGGTAGGATCCGAACAATGGAGTGAGTCAAGGAGGAAGTGATGAGCGCTCGAGGAGGAGGCACTTGAAGAATTTGACCGCAGGCAGCAAAGTAGGCTGGGAAAGACGCTTCGCCATTTGACGACGACGCAGGGGGACTGCATTGTGTTGCCATTGACGTTAGTCACAGTGTAGAGCTCCTAGAACAAACCATTCCCGAGGATCAGGCGACCGTGCATAACGAGCTGAGGGGCGTCTTAGAACCGGAGAGGCACCGAAAGCAAAGACGGCCGAACAGTGCGCAAGGAGCCGCAGGGCATCGGTGAGACGGTGCCTGCGGCTTGAAACGAGTGATGTGGTGCTTTTTTTTTTTACGTCACGCACCAATGGCGAAGGCGTCGACACCAGCAAAAAAACAAGACAATGACAAAAAAATATAAAAATGCAAAGAGCGGAAAGCACAAGAAAGTATCTCCGAGGCAGTCCTATATCAACGCTAACATTGCTGCACAGAGAGGCGAGTACGAAAGCCACGTCAAGTCCGACGGCACAGGTGTCGGTACTGTGTACCGCGACAAGCATCTCGTAGGCATGCCAAGATTTTTTTTTTCTCCATTGCTTCTTTCTTTCTCCGTTCGTTCTTTGTTTCCACATTAAACCCCCTTCCCCATGTGTAGGGTAGCAAACGGAACGTGTCGTTGGTTGACCTGCCTGTCTTTCGTTTCCCGTTTATTTCTCTCCCGACAAGTCTGTAGATTCTGTGCCGGCATGGACGACGACACCCGAGGATGCCGACGGGTAACGTTTCTTCAAGTGCACCACTGCCTATGCCGAAGGCTGTTCTCAATTTTGTACGTATATTTTCTTGCTGATCCCTACTGTATTTTCGCCCTTGTATACGTTCACAAATTTCGCGATGTATTCCAATGTTTGTATATAGTATTTCTCTGCGTTTGTCATGTAAGCTGTTTCCTCGTCATACTGTCATATGGGGCGTAATGGGGTTTTTTTCAATCCACTGCATGCGGATTTTACCCTTACGTTCGCTCTCATTCTGTATTCTGTGGAAACAGAGAAATAAAGATTATTATAACAATGTAACGAACAAAAGGCGACGAATACAAGCAGTGTAACCGAGATAAAAATAATAAGAAAATCAAAGTGAACCTGAAAGTATGGCGTGGAGTTTGAATGCAAGATATAGCGCTGTTCGACTGTGGCGTGATATTGCCGTGTCGAAAAGATATAGAAAAGAATAAAGCGCAAAATTGACACTAACCACACTGAAACGAGAAATTTAGGCATCTGGTTTCAGTACGGTTAGTGTTTCTAAGCATGAAATACTATTAACTCCCATTGTCGGCGACCTTCTAGTGGCCTTGAGTCAAAAGCCAGAGCCGTTATTCAGGCACCCAAACGAGGACATCCGGGCAAGTTGCGAGAAGAAAACACGATCATCTGGACGACCTGTCAATACCGCATTGCATACGCTATTTATTTCCCAAACAAGTTACAAGAAATATTGCTTCCGAGTTCTTCCATACGTTTGTTCACAGTATCACGCAAGCTGCAACTTCTAGTGCGTTGAAGTTTTACTTGTCATTTCCGATGTCGACGTTCAAAAGGCAGATACAGGGCACTATATACATGATTGTCATCTCTTGGCGCAGAGACAGAGTTGCCTGTGCTCTTTTCAACGCCAGCGGTCCGTGAGTTCCGCAACGCGTCCGGCGCACCGCAGATGGCTGTTTGACCGAGACGGGACTTCCAGTGAGGTACTGCCTGTGACAAGAAACTATTGCGTCCATATGGACCAGTGCACAGTATGACGTGGTGCGGTGTGGTGTTGTGGGGTGTGGCGTTGCGAAAATGCGCTGCACCCATTTTATGATTGTGGCTAGTATCATCTCCAACCAATCTGCTTTGGTGGTAGCCATCTTATGTTTACATCCATTACGGAAGAGCCAGCATTTTCTCTTCGGTTTCTTTTTCATCTGATATTTTCTTTCTTTTTTTTTCCGCAGCAACTGGCGGTTTGCCGACGACTCTTTCCGCTGCGCCTGTTCCACATGCGATTGACATGACGACCCTCCGGAGAAGGGCGCTTCCGATCCCAATTGAGAAACGGAGACGCAGCTGTAAATGGGTCGTAGACTTCACCGCGAACTGCTTTTCGGTGAGCCCATCCCGCGGTTGGGAAAGGACGCATCAAAATGTCCACTGTCGCTGATCGCGTCGTTTTTTACCGTTGCGTGGTGCGTCTCGAGTCAAAAGTTTCTCAACCGAAACGTTTAACCTAGAAATATGGGTCCCGAGTCCTTAGCGCGGCGTGAACTAAAAACCAGGCGACCTTTTAAATTGAAATGACTCCGAACGCAGGCAACAGCCGCGGGGCGCTGAGCTTCGGGACGGAGTTCCGGAACGGGCCTCGGGAGCCGCATACTGATGACGTAATTGGAATGCACGAAGCGCCGCCCGACTCCGCGACTTCCTTGCGTGTGCCGAGATGTTCGCGCACGTTACAAATAACCGAGCACTGGGTGGTATTAATGTGCGGCTGCTCCCCCGCGGCGTCCCAGTTACTGTTGGTCGCTCTCTCTCTCTCTCTCCCCCCCCCGCCTCTCCTCCCACTCTCCTATTCTCAGTCGGACCAACTACTATCCCTACTGAACCAGCGGTCGCGACGCGGTGTATATCAAACGAACCGACAAAATTTAGTTATCGCGAGTAGCACTACGCGCATACACGCACAAAATATCGCTCTTGTGCCGCGATATTAACCCTTTAAGGAGGAGACGCGAGTAACCGACCCGACCGCAGCGCATTAAATGAAATCTGGAACGGCGAGAAAGTTAACCGGACGCAGTTCCGGTCGGCTACCGTGCAGAAATAGGAAGGGGTAAGGGAGAGAGAGAGAGGGAGTAGCAACAAAAAGTAAACCGACTAAGCAGTCCAGTGACAGAATATGCATGCGGTCTTACAGTCTATTGTGTGGGCCCGTATATATTAGGAACTTGAGCAGTGCAGATATATATATATATATATATATATATATATATATATATATATATATATATATATATATATATATATATATATATATATATATATATATATATATATATATATCATGTCATGTTCACAATACCAATTCATGTTCACAATTAAGGGCAGTTTCAACTGTGATTCATATAACGTAGTGTACTTGCTCGAGTGCGGCGCTTGTCACATGCAATACATAGGCCAGACTGAAACACCTTTCCGAATCCGTTTTAACAATCACAGACCGCATGCTAAATCCCGACGAAACCTACCACTCTCGAAACGTGTTAACATGCCGGGCCACTCATTTAACAATCTCGAAGTAACCATACTCGAATCTGGATTCCGCAGCGATGACCGCGAGCTTCGCGAACCTTACCTTATTCATAAATTTAACACTGCCTCGTCCGGAATAAATGAAAACAAAGGAAAACTAACCTGTCTAACTTTAGATTAACACAAATATACACTTTCCACACAATGTACATGTATAATTTCAACGTTTGTTTGTTTTTTCTTACATGTGGCTTTTTGATGTATGTGGGTTGAAGTTGTACGCTTAACACCTCAATTTTTAGATAATTCGAAGTTGCACTTAGAGATGCAATGTTCTAGACATCACGCCTTTGTATCTGCATATGTACGTCATTTTGTTTTCACTACGCATAATCATGGTAATCGCTGGCACTTACCTGAGAGTCACGTTTGTATATATTGTATCCTGAACACATCTGCATTTGATTCTTGTATTCCAAAATGTGTGTCATTGATAATGATTTATGATGCGCAGTGTTAGTTCTAGTCAGCGCAGATAGTGCGCCCTCTGCTCTTGATACGGTGCTTTTAAAGCTGTGTATGGGTGTTCATGCGTTACTGTACTCTGACGAAGGCTGGTCCACCTGCCGAAAACGTTAAGTAAATACGTCGTCTATATATATATATATATATATATATATATATATATATATATATATATATATATATATATATATATATATATATATATAGCTTTCTATTATACACTGCGTTACAACGCGGCATAATGCGATATATCGTTCATACAGCGAGTACCCGATCACCGGCATCCGGCAGTGGCTCTCGTAATGGTGAACGAGGTTATTTAACGTGTATAAAATGCAAAGACCAATCTCGAAACATGCCAAGGTTCTCTTGCGGGAATATCGTCGCACCAGACGCCATAAAGTACACACAGCGCAGTCTCCGCGTAACCGAGCTCTACCGAAATTGCTCAACGCATCGCGAACGGATGCGTGACCGCACTCCATGATTGTGCGAGCGATGTGACACCGTTTCGAACGCCTTCGGGCAGCCTTGTTGCAGGGACTGAATGCGATACACGAACGGATACGCATTCGCCACCTACCATCCTAACCCTAACCTAACCTAACCGATCTAACCTAACCGATCTGAAAACTTCAGAGGACAGTTTAGCGTGCGTACAACTTATAGCTAACGCATCGTTTCTTTTAACCTGCAAATTCTTCGTTCTTTACGTATGATTAGCAGCCTGCGGCTTCCTTTAATCTAAAATGATGTTTCGAGCACAGAGCAACAGCAGCTAGCCGCTTTGAAGAGAGAGGTCAAGTTTAATGGTATCTGGGGCTAGAGATACCCTTCGCGTGCGGACGCCACGGGTGAAGTGGTGAGCGGCGAAAGAAAGTGAGAGAAAAACGCACGCACATGCACGTGCGCGAAATGCGCCGGCACGCAAGTTACTTACAGTCGTATTGAAGCCTGTATCGAGCGGGAATGCTATAAGTTCCTTAGTGGTGTGCAAATCAAAGCCGGGGAATCTCCAAGACGCAAGTGTTCAGCGGTCCTCAAGACAGCCCTTGAAGTTGTAAAACAGTTGCAAATACAAATTAAGTGGTGGAAGTGCCTTCACAGGTTGGACACAATGCCGAACTGGAGAAATGAATTTTAAGTAAATAGTGCTTCGAGTAAACAAGTGTAAAGGGCAAACACTTTTGACGTTACCTCCCATGCCCCATGACTGGTCCCTTCCACCATCCCCTCCCCCCCCCTCCCCGCACCAAAAAATAAAATAAAGAAAATGCGAAACTTGCGCAAATGCAGAGTCGACTTTGTGATTTTCTAATAAAAATGTAGGTTTGAGTGAGTTCGTGCTTGAATCCTTCTCTTCGTTCAGTAGCAGGGAAATAACGACAATGTGACAAAAGGAGACCCGGGTTTCTTCTTCTTTTTCTTATCTGCCACACTCCTAGCATGTCGCTTGGCGCTAGCGATGAAAGCGATTTCTCAGTTGGCCCTGCGAATATCGTTAAAAGTCGACTACCCCGTGTACACTATACACAAGCATGAAAACCGACTGCCTTGCTCTGGCTGGTTGATAAAACAAGAGCCGACGCATTCAAAATCCCTCTCGCGTGGGACGCGCGGTCGTTTGCTCAGTCGAAACAAAGCAGCCCTTGGCAAATATCTTGCATTTCTCAGCCGAACGCTCTTAACAGAGACAACCCCTTTTGTTTGAAGAAGAGATCTTCGCAGCGCCTCCACAGGGACAAACTGCAGAGGTGCAGTCTTATAGCGTACCACGTACTAAAACCATAATAAATGTTTTCGCGTGAATTCAGACGACTTCTCGCTCGGCGACTTTCATTTTGTTTGCGCGAGCAAAGTGCGTTGCTCACGGAGAATTAAAAAAATATATAAAAAGAATGAATGAAACACGGCGAGCGCGCCAGATCTTCTAGTTTACAGCTGTTCTAATAGCTGCTTACAAAAATGTGAAAGCTTGCGTCATTCAAAGGATCGCAGCGGCGCAGTCGTAAGGTGATCTTGGATCATGTTAGCTCATGTTACCCAAGATTATGTTATCCAAGATCATATTACCGTTCCAACTCGTCCAAATTTCTATCCTTTTGCAGTCGTAAAGATCTGGGAGTTCACCTTGCTTCCGCAATTAGTACAGAGCACATTATGGCCGTGTCCCCATTTACATTGCGCTCATCTGTCCGACATCAAAAATGAATAATCGCATATATACACAGGCAAAGACTAGGACAATTATGGCCGCATGGTTGTTGTGCGGTTTGATAAGTACATTGTCTTTATTGCTTTCCTCTGGCGCTTTCCGACCTTCTTAAGATGATTCGAGCGTTACAGAAGTTTGCTGCGCGTTCTCTACGTTTCTGTAGCGTTCCAGCTTCAGCGACTAATGTTTACACAGTACCGCAATCGACGAGTTTATCTCTTTATCTTGCTTGCAGAGTGACAGCCTTGAGCGCGAGAATCGAATCCACGCATCGTCCTCGGCACGATTGAAAGAACTGCGTCGCGACCCCGTGGGCAACGGCTGGCAGAACGGGGCCCGGCTCTCACCGCTCCATCGAAACAAAAGTCCTCTTCCGGGCGCAGTTCGTTCGACGGGGCAAATCAATGGACACTCTCGCGAAGAAAACAAACGTCCCCCCCACTTTTTTTTCCCCCTTCTTCGACGAAGGCTCTTTTCTTCGACTGCGTGTTTGCCAAGGGAGTGGCGAAACACTTGGCCGCGGCTGCGGCCCGAAAGTGTCGAGCCGAACGAGGAACGCCAGGCTCTGGGCGGTGCACACACACGTGGTCGGGCAGGGGCTTAAGTGGGTCGGACCCGTTCGTTCCCTCCGCCCGGCGCTCGTCCAACGCAGCGCGGGGACCGTTAATGCCACGCGCCGGCCACTGCGCCGAATGCAGTCCGAGCCGCTCCAGTTCTCGTGCCATGCCGGTGCACTATGCACACGAAAACGCGGAACACTCCGACGCGCGCTGGCGTGAAGTGAGAAAATGGAGTTCCAAGACGCACCGGGGGCGGTGAAGTTGCCGGACTGTTTCCGCGCCCAAAAAGCGAAGTTCCTGGCGCTGCCTCCCGCGAGACGGTTGAAGTGCTAGCCAGCGAGACCTGCGGGCTCCCTTGCCTGTCGTGCATTATTGTTTACGTTTTGCTGTGCTCAGCCATGGATGTCGGAAGTTCTAGGTGCGTGCTGGAAGGAGGGGCCCATCGGTAACTTTCCCAGGGCCTCCAGAGTATGTTTAAGGACACTCAACTTCCAGATCGACCTCCTATTCTGGCCCTTACATCCGATTCCGTTGCGCTCGCATGGATGTACGGCTTAGGGCAGCTGAGGAAGGTAGGGCAGGCATTATTGCTGTCCACTCAAAACTATGAGGGCGGGTGTTAAATTGGTCGAAAGGAAACACACAGACAAAAACACCATGAGCCATTCCACTATGGGAAGGTGGGTGACCAGCGAAGCTGTTTAGCACACGACACAGATGTGGCATAGAATTTTGAACAAAGGTACGAACATATTTTTTGTCCTGATCCGTGGTGATCGTGAGGATACGTATACACACACACTCTCGTATCACCGCTGTTATTAAATGCTTCAGTCACCTAAGACAATGAATGGCTTATACCCCTATGAGCAATAGTTCATACCAACGTAAATAAAAATTCAGTGCCCTTCCACTCTGTGAAGAAGGATGACCAGAGAAGCTGTGAATGTGGGCCCCTTAATGGCGAACTGAACCTCAGCCAGGGGTAGGCCCGGTATTGCACTATCTTCGCGATCGGCTCACCTATGAAAAATTGTTGGTCTATATGACCACGGAGACGAGATCCACCCAGAACCTATCCATAAACATCTTCGCTGTAAAAAAAAAAGGAACGTGGAATGGCCTTTCGACGTCGCAATCGTTTCTTTGCTTTCCTGCGTCTTTGCTGTCACTTAGTCGACGTATAAACGTGCTTAAGCACCCAAACGTTCGAAGTACTGCAACGTTTCGAACGTTTTAGAGTTTTTCTGAGCTCAATAACATACGCTTATTCCGGGAAAGTCATTCCCCAAAACACATTACAAAAAAGAAAATAAAAGAAAAGTAGTACACAAACGAGATACCCACGACCCTCCTAACCAACTAACTCCCGCCGGAAAAGTGTATCCTATCTCCATGGTGCGCAGAGTTCGAACTTTCGTAAACCTCAGTGAACTCAAGGAAATCATCAATGAGAAAGCCTAACGTGTTCAGCCCTAGGCCGAATAAAAAAAAAATGCGTTTTACATTTCGCTCTTTCTCTGCGTGTTGATAAACACGAGGGCCCATATTCACAAAACGTTCTTACGTTTAAAGCGTCCGTGCCAGCCAATAGCGATATAAGAAATATTATTAGAGAAGGCGATCAGCCAATGAGAAACTGCACTTACGAACAAAAAGCTTTGTGAATTCGGCCCGAGGTCACGGGTTCGATTTGCCGCCTCGTCGGACGCATTCCGATGTGCTCGGATGTAAAAAGACTCACAAAAATTTCGATGCATGTTAAAGAACATCATATGGATAAAATCATTTCAGAACCCTCCACTACAAGAGAGAGAAAGCTATTTAATTAAAAGGACTGTCAAAAGGACCGACGCAAAGCCTCATCGTTTGATGTTATTACCATGTACACACACGCTCTCCCTCAGTAATTTGATCTTGAACTTTCTCCGATCCCAATCGAAAAAAAAATGAAAAGAAAACCCTGCCGTAGATGACTTTCGACTTCAATGACGCTCTTCCATGCGTGCGGCACGTGCAAATAGGTACGAGAAATGTTACTAAACACAAAATCTCAGAAAAGAACCCACAAGAGGACCACATGCGCCATTTCGTAAAGTGAAGCAGCCTCCCGCTAAACGAATTCCGTCATAACCACAGCGATGCTTCTCTGCGTAAAGCTCCCAGTAATGTTTACCACGACGGCAACGTGTCACGCAGTGCAATTTTAGCCACGTGCTGTAGGCGATTACTTGCGTATACGCGCTGCAGCCGTAGGCCGTAAGACGTGGCCCAGCGCTTCACTTACCACGACTACTTTGTATCTCACTAAGCAGTCGAAATTGACGACGAAAAGAAGCCCTAAGCACTAAGAACCTTTCTCCCTGCGGATGACGCAACAGCAGTATTCCCCGATCAAGGCGTTTCACGAAGGTCGCTCGCTTCCTTGACGCTCGACAAACCCGGCAACGCGAAGCTGTGAATGAAATCACTCGTACAGCCAAGGCTAGGAAAGGTGGCTGATGACCACACACGCATTGCAGTCGCTCTAACCTGCCCGCATCGTGCAACGCGAACAAGCACATCTCTTGTCCGGCTATTGTTTTGTTCTTGTTTTTTTCACCCCACCCTCCTTCCTCCCACCCAAATCCTGTGGCGCCTGCTTGTGTCCGGTCGTTTCCTCAGTTAATGAAGACACGCATCAGTGGCGCTAGTGGATCGAAAGGTTCCGAGTAGCCGGCCCCCAGCGTTGAGAGGGCCGACATCTTTATGCGGCAATAAATGTCTCCCTTTCCCACTTCCCCCCTCTCTCTCTCTCTCTTTGCTTCTCTGGAACCTCCGTTGAGTGTGCGTCTCTGTAGCTCGCCGTACGTAGCGACTTGAAGCGGCGGTGGCGGTCTGCCACGCTCGAGGACAGGGCGGTAAGGATCGGTATAGAAAATAAAGAAGAAGAAGAAAAAAAATGAAACTGCCGCGCAAACGATGATGGCAAAGAAACGTGCGCAGAGAGAATCGACTTGCGGAGCGCGCGCGAGAGCGCGCGTGTAGCCGTTGCAGCTTTGGCGCGCGGTGTCGTCCTTGGCTGCGGAAGGGCTCGTTGTTGAGTCGCGGCGCCAGCGGGGCCTCATCGTTGTGAGACGCCCCGCTGCAACGACTCCAGCCGCCTGTTCGTGTTTGCCCCGGTGAAATACCTGCTCGCGGCGCACTCCGGCTTCCTTTCAAGAACCGCTCGCCGAGAATTGCGAACGGTGAGGACGCGTCGAGTTGTGTGTGGCCTCCGTGCATACATATATTTGCATCCGACGCGCAGAAAGACAAAAATAATAATAATAAAGGAAGAAAAGTAGAACGCCCTCCTTCATTAGCATTGGCTGCGAGCTGAGAAAATGTGAATTGCTTCGTGGCGGTCTGCTGAGATTTTGCGACTGTTGCACGAATGCTTACTGTAGTCTGTGATCGGTCTGCGAAGTTCAAGCTGTGAATGAAGGACGCTGGAGCTCCTATCACGTAGTTCACAGTTATCATCTTCCTTAGGATTTCTTGAATTGTTCGCGATGAACGACAAGCAATAGTTTATGTAAGAGTGGAGCCACCGACAGGCTTTAACCGAACGACCAAGACTTATTTAGCGGCTTAACTTTAACGAACGCGGACAGTAAGGAGCAAACATTGGAAATAGTACGCGCTAAACTAGTACACTGAAGCAGGCATGCTAACGAGCGATCTCCTTCTGCTCAGCGAGAAAAGCAAAAAGGCACTTAAGACATGTTCGGGTTAAGTAAGACTGTCACTGTACATAATTTTGTCCTTGATAGGCCCTGGCCCCTCAGGCATATTACAAATGCACTTCTTCAGCTCACTTGTTAGCGTAAACATTTAACGTCTTTTTTTTTTCATCCTGAAAACACCGCACGTCGGAAAGTATCGTTTCTGTACTTTGTTTCAGGGCATCAATAAAGCTTCTTTTTCTTTGGTTCCTTTGTTTGTTTCTAACTGCTACACGCATATGGTGCTCTAGCATTTATCTTTTCTTTCTTTCTCTCTCTCTATCTCTCTCTCCTGCACGCAGGTTCTGCCCCTTCCAAGCAACTGTTTCTCGCAGTCCTTTTTGAGCAGATATCGAACAGACTTTTAGCAAGGCAGTACAGCGACTCACAAGGTGGCGCGAAATTGTATGCTATTGCGCGGCTCTCCGAATATTCCACGTAATAAATCATGGACTTGTGCGATGAAGCGGGCGTCTATTATGCACTAAGTGCTCAGTAATGTTCTGAGCCAAGCTTGTCGATATACGTATTAACATCGGGATAACTTGAAACATAAATGGGCAACGAATTGGCAGATAAAACCGCAATATTTCCTGCCCTGGGTAGCGCGAAAAGACAGCATATATTAGCCATCATACTGGCCACGATATTACGTCAGCGGTAATAGTGGGACTACAAAAACAGAAATGAAAGGCAGTATTACCCACGTGCTATTATACGCTTGAAGAATACTTTATTTATGAGCGTTTATTTGCATGCGCGGTCGACGCTCACTTCTACAATAAGTTCAGTGTAATCTCAAAGAGCGCTTTTCCGAAAGCTCCTTTGAGAGCTACTGCGTGGTATTAAAGCAGCAGCCGAGATGATGACCTTCCTAATGATCTCAGAAATATGAATGGAAAACGACCCTACATTTTACATTGCGAACTTGTGAAAAAGACTACCGATCGTCGGATTACTATTCGTGAGTCTTAAAATCCTGGCGCTTCAACACGGTGTTTTTACTGCACTCTGTTATGCACACCACTAATCAAGCAGTAAGGTACATCATAAAATGATTTGCGCGGGCACGTCTGCACGTATGTGGCAGCGCCAAACACCTCTTGCAAGGACACATCCTGCACTGCTCTGCTCACAGCTCACGGCCGCCTATAATTACCATTCGCGATGCGTTGTTCGCCTCCAGTACCGGGAATCGCGTGAGCGGGTTCTCGACCAAGGTGACCGGGGCTCCACTTGTAGGTGAATCGCACACGTGACAACGCAAAAAGAAAATGATCCAGCAGCAGCCACAACCAAAAGCGCGTCTGGCCGAGCCTTCTTCACGCGTCGGTGAACGGGTTCCGCACATGACCAGCATCGAAGAACTACGCCTGTGGGAAACGCGTCCGGAACAATGTCCCTGCTTAAATGTGCGCGCAGCACTCCGCCACGCACCTTTGTTCGAATACGTGCGGGTGCACTTCTCGTCATAAGTTGGGAACCCAGACGGCGTTTGAGCGAATCTCAGCGTGGCCAGTGTGGTGCACACTGGTGTAGTGCCACATCTATACTACAAGTCGGAGCTTCGAAATGCCGGGACGAAATATTTATTTAATGACTGCAGCCTCACGGTAGTACAGGCGCAACTATAGCAATCAATCAAATATAGCTCCCGAGTCCATTCACTAAACCCTTTCTGAATTCTTACACTACTATTGCTTTCAAGTATATAGGTCAAATTTCACATTGATTGATTGATTGATTGATTGATTGATTGATTGATTGATTGATTGATTGATTGATTGATTGATTGATTGTATTTCAAATGTTGTCAGCTTGTGCTGCCTACCTTGCCAAAAGAGTTGAACGTCACCCTGTTTACCGCTCCCTTTGATTACCCCTACCTCTTTCCTTTTTTGCTCGTCCTGAGCTGCGCTAATAGACTTAAACAGTTAAGGCAGGAAACGACGTGAGGATAAAACACGCGCAATGAAAAGAGTGACAGACTTGAAACATTTCCAATGCCATATGTTTCTCCTCTCTAATGTAACACACAGCAACACAGTAACGTAAAAAGAAACTCTGGCATCACATGCGATCAGCACAATAAAACGCTGAGTAGAAATCTAACACATAACAGTAAATTTCCATTTAGCCCGCCCAGGAAGACCTCACGACGATAAAAAAGCAACTAGGCACAAGAGGTAAAAAAATAAGAAGAAAGAAAGGAACTACTGCAATATACAAACAATCAGAAGAAAAGGAAAGTGCAGCAAGGTTGGCGCCTAAGCACATAGGTAATGCGACTGTACTTTCATAGGTATTCAGGCAGCACAGCTCCCTCCGCAGCTTTTGTAAATATTTATACAACGTCTATCACCAAGGCTTGAAGTTAGCGTTGGTACAAGAAAGCAAGTGCTGTAACCTTCTGACATAAGGTATAATTTCATTAGGCAGATTCAAGAAACGCACGATTGAGTCACAATTATGCTTTATGACTTTCGGTGAACTCAAAAAGCATCCCCATAGTGTGCGCATGAACGGTACCACCTCTACTACAGGGTCACGAATCCAGTTGGTCGTGCCCCATCATTTTGCAGACCAAAAGGTTTTATCTTTTGATGACCGATACATCGCTAGGCAAAAGGGGCGATGAACGGGGCTACAATACACAGCGCAAGAATAAAACATGAATCGCTAAGCAAGCTGAATTCTCAGTACATATGAACATTTGAATTTTCAATGCATAAATTCTCGGCCATAAAGACACTGGTATAGAAAGGGCCCTTGGCAGACTTTCCGCCGTCAGCGGAAATACGGGTATCTAAGGCGTATCGATTTCGTTACTCATCGATAGCAAAACGTTTTGGGGGTTTTCTATACGCAGCCAAGGAGGAGGAGTCGATTTGAAAACATTGCTCAATGGAATCAATTGTAACGTAAGCAACCTCGTTGCTTCATTCACTGCTCCAGCAACACTCGGCTACGTATAATAAAGGCAACGCCACGAATCATCCGTTTACGGAGCAGATGCGTATTTCAGCGGCGCACTTCTATTCGGTCGATTTATTCCGTCGTCGGCATTCACTCTCGGAAGCGACGAGCTCTGCGCTCTCTTTATTCGTCCACAATTTGTTTTGCTGGGATCTCCGTCGCACTTTGGTCTGCCCTCATTCTGCGTCTCTCTCTGTATAGGGAGAGGTCGTATAACAGCGCATTGTTCGGTCCCCCAGCAGTGACCGGGCTCCCTTTAGTGCATTCCGTTCCTTGTTTACCAACATTCTTTCTATATAGGGGGAGGAAGGAGCGGTGAAGAGCGGATGTATTTCTCGGCCGACGGAAGATGAAAAGACATAAAGCCGCGGTGGGGGCTCTCGGAGACGAGTGCCCGCACTTCGGGAGTGGCCCGTCGAGTCGACAAACAGTTTCTCCGCAAACGCTGCCGATTGACGCCGGCGCCGCCGAAATGCGCTGGCGCGGTATCATGTGTAGTGGTGGGCAGGCAGAAGACGACGGGCCTCGCCGAGCCACTCCTCCGACTGTCGACGCTTCTCGCCTATATGGAAGCCGCGGGCGCGTATATGCCTCGGTCTTCCGCATTTGGAGCTTTGTCGGCCGGCTCTGTGCGGCGTCGCCCCCCCCCCCTCCTTATCGGACCCCGGGGGCTTCGAAAGGAGATCCGTTTTGCTTCACGACTTGCGCGCAAGCCGTTTTTATGGCCCGCGCGGCACTCGAGAAGAGAGCGAGAGACGGACCACCGCCGCCACGACCAGCGCGGCGTACCGCTTCGGTAGCGCGTGCTCGCGAGGCTCAGTTCAGCAGCCGGCACCGCCGATACGGCGGCGGCGACAACGACGTCAACAGAGGCGTGAGAGGGAGGCCCGCATCCGGACCGCGCGCATTCCGCACCGTTGCCGGACAGTTTCGCCGCCACTTGACAGTTTCAGGGCTCGGCCGGTGCGAGGCGACAGGCCCGCTGGCTGACGCTACCGACTATCACGCCGCTATTGTTCACGCACACAGCCTGCTCTCCTGGCTGTGTTGCGTGCACTCGTGCCTCCCCCCCCCCACCCTCCTCTCTAACTCGCTCTCTCTCTTCACAGGCTCTTTTGACGTTATTCACCCGTTTTGCTGTCATTGTCTTTCGCACTCTTGGAGTGAACGCGTGTCCACACGTGTCTCGACGTTGCATGCATGCCTGACTTGGCGGCTCGCGTCCCCCGCTGTGAACGTGTGTCGGGAAGTCGGAGGGCGTCAATCCCTCGCCTTTGTAACCGCGTTGGCTGAGAGCGCGGCGGTGTAAACGGGGCTGCCGTTCGAAAGCCAGGCAACAGGGGTGTTTACATTCATGCGATTTAAATTTCTGCATTAAATATTAAATTTTTGGTAGTGTGGCTTGCTGGGCCAGTTGGTGCATGATGAAGATACCATGCGTGGGTTCGAGCAGCTACAGAGGCGCGCAGAACCAGCGTTGTCCTGTGCGTTTATTTTTATCGTGCTCGCGTCTGTGCCTGTTGGAACCTCCACACCGTTCATAAAATTTTTGCTTCGGGACGTTCAGGTGATCGGTACGATATAAATGGACTACGAATCAATGGTGTAGAACGGCCGTAAACTGAAAGGTGGGGAAGGAAGAGAAGCACTAATATGGCAGCACTCTATACAGCACTCCTCTTTTGCACATCGCTATCATAAGCTCATTTAGGCGCAAGTTTGGGCTATGGACGAACCGGATCTTGTATGCATGACCGGCGTTAGCCAGCTGATGGTATAATATAGTCGATTGCACAGCGTTGTCCGATGGGACCGCGAGAACTCTTTAATACAACCTCCAAGCTCATTCTGGTGACCTGTGTGCTTTTACGACGAGAAGAAAAGAAATGCTAAATAAAAGAAGAGCATAAAGTTTGCGATAAGAGACAAAGTTACCATGAAACACGGTACCAACATCCAAAGTATCTCGAGCGCCGTGCGAATGATGCTTGGCCCTTTCCCCAGCACAGGGTAACCGGCCGGCACTTACACTGGCTAACCTTCCCCCACCTGCAGTGTGGTTGAGGTGTCCTCTATTGAGAGACAGTTACCGCGCTGCACTTAACCCCACCTTTCACTCCCCAACCAAGAATCTCTCTCTACACTGGCTAACCTCCCTGTCTTTTCTTCAGTTTTTTTTCTCTATCTTTCTCTTGTATAGCAGCAAGTGCGGACCTCGTAGTTCAAACTTCAGTTTGAATTACGACTCGAATATTGCGAGCTGTCCGGATATGTTGTCTCATTGCCAAAATAATTGTCGCCATTTAGCCGTGAAATTCTCGTCGAGTGTTGTCACATTGTCACCACAGTGCCATGATATTCTGACTAACGGCGCAACGAACACCACTTCATTTTTAGGCGCCGAATACTGACACACGCAACAATTTGCGGCAGCAGAGCTTCACCTTTAAGATGAAATTATCGGAGCTCGCACATGTAGGGTGTATGCAAAGCGTGTACAATTCCCGGGGATTCGAGTTTCGCTGCCGATACGGCTTGTACGCGTAGCGTCTTTCCGTGGTCGACACGGGGCTCGTCCGAGAAACCTCCCGTCAGCGGTGGTGAACGCGCAGCTGCTCGCGTGTCTATCATTGAAATTCATGGCGGGCGCCTTCGGAGAATCAAAAGCTCCTGTGCGCGTTGACAGCATCGTGAGAAGAACGGGGTTGCTCACGTGCTCGGAAGTCTTGACGCCGTGCACCTGCGCTTGCGTCACACAACACGACCTATATTGGACACGTTGTGGGTCCTTGTTTTGATCGCACGTTGTGTGCGTGCGTGCGCGCGCGCGCGTGTGTGTGTGTGTGTGTGTGTGTGTGTGTGTGTGTGTGTGTGTGTGTGTGTGTGTGTGTGTGTGTGTGTGTGTGTGTGTGTGTGTGTGCGTGTGTGTGCGTGTGTGCGTGCGTGTGTGTGCGTGTGTGTGCGTGTGTGCGCGTGTGTGTGTGTGCGTGTGCGTGTGTGTGTGCGTGTGCGTGTGTGTGCATGCGTGCGTGCGTGCGTGCGTGTGCACTGCACACACTTTGATGTTGCCCGTTTGGTAGCTATCATCATCATCATCATAATCATCACCCAATTTTACGCCTACTGCAGGACGAAGGCCTCTCTCAGCGATTTCCAATTCCTTCTTGCTTGCGTCAGCTGACTCCATCATGCGTCTGTAAATTTCTTCATGAACCCCCAGTTATCTACCCTATGCCTTACATGACCTGCCCAACTCCATTAATTCCTCTTAATCGCAGCTAGAATATCGGCTACCTGCTTTTTCTCTCCAATCCACACCCCTGCCTCACTGTCTCTTAACGCTACACCTACCATTTTTTCTTTACATAGCTGGTTGAGCGGTCCTTACCTCATTATCAAGCTTCTTCGTTAACCTCCAAATGCTACCCGTGTGTTAGTACCGGCAGAATTCACTGATTCTAAACTTTTCTTTTCAAAGACAGCGATAAGCTGCCGGTCAGAACTTGGTATACTGCCTGCTGTGACGCCCTCCAACCCATTTTTATTCTGCTGTAGATTTCGTTCTCATGATCCGTGCACCTTGTGACTATTTGGCTTAGATAAACCTATTTTTGCACAAATTATCAAAAACGACTGCCGATAACGAATTATTGTTCTCTTACTATAGACTACTGAACATTACCTTGGTCTTCTTCATATTATTATACAGACATATTGTTACACTTCGTCATCTAAGGCCCTCAATCACTAGTTGCAAGCCATCTCTAGCGTTGCTGAACGAGAGACAACGTCACCTGCAAACCTGAGGTGGCTCAGACGTCCCACATTGTTCTTCATCCCTATTCTGTTCCACCCTTACATCCTGAATACTTCTTGAAAACTACGGTGAATAGCTTTGGAGTGTCTGTGTCTCCCTACCTGATGGTACTTCTTAATCTGTGTTTTCCCGCTGTTCCTGTGAAAAATTAAAGTAGCTGTGGAATATTTATGTAGATGTATGTAGAGGTATGTAGATGTATGGAGGTATGTAAATATGTAGATATTTGCTAATACGTTCACGTATGCTTTCAGTACCCCTTGACAACGCAGTGCTCGTTTGGTAACACCTGGAGTTTACTCATTTATTCGATACTTCGGTGCCTGCTTATGTTCGTGAACTTCATGTGCTGCAGCCCGTCCTCTATGTAAATCTCTATTAATGAACAACATGAGCTACTATCATCATCATCATCATAATCATCAGTCTGGTTACGCCCACTGCAGGGCAAAGGCCTTACTTCTCCAACTACCCCGGTCGTGTGCTAATTGGGGCCATGTGGTCCCTGCAAACTTCTTAATCTCATCCGCCCACCTAAATTTCTGCCGCCCCCCGCTACGCTTCCCTTCCTTTGGAATCCAGTCCGTTACCCTTAATGCCCATCGGTTTTCTTCACTCCTCATTACATGTCCTGTTCATGCACCCCCCCCCCCCCGCATTTCTTTTTCTTAACTTCAACTAAGATGTCATTAACCCACGTTTGTTCCCTCAACCAATCTACTCTTTTCTTATCTCTTAACGTTACACCCATCATTCTTCTTTCCATACCTCGTTGCGTCGTCCTCAATTTAAATAGAACCCTTTTCGTAAGCCTCCAGCTTTCTTCCCCGTACATGAGTACTGGTAAGACACTGCTGTTATACACTTTTCTCTTGAGGGATAATGGCAACCTGCTGTTCATGATCTGAGAATTCCTGCCAAAGGCACCCCGACCCATTCTTACTCTTCTGATTATTTCAGTCTCATCATCCGGATCCGCGGTCACTACCTGCCCTAAGTAGATGTATTCCCTTACCACTTCCAGTGCCTCGCTACCTATCGTAAACTGCTGTTCTTTTCCGAGACTGTTAAACATTAATTTAGTTTTCTGCAGATTAATTTTTAGACGCACCCTTCTGCTTTGCTTCTTCAGGTCATTGAGCATACACTGCAATTGGCCCCCTGAGTGACTAAGCAAGGCAATATCATCAGCGAATCTCAAGTTACTAAGGCATTCTCCATTAACACTTATCCCCAATTCTTCCCAATCCAGGTCTCTGAATGCCTCCTGTAAACACGCTGCGAATAGCATAGGAGAGATCGTACCTCCCTGCCTGACGCCTTTCTTGATTGGGATTTTGTTGCTTTCTTTACATAGGACTACGGTGGCTGTGGAGCCGCTAAACATATCTTTCAGTATTTTTACATACGGCTCGTCTACACCCTGATTCCGTAATGCCTCCATGGCTACTGAGGTTTCGACGGAATCAAACGCTTTCTCGTAATCAATGAAAGCTATATATAAAGGTTGGTTATATTTCCGCACATTTCTCTATCGCCTGATTGATAGTGTGAATATGGTCTATTGTTGAGTAGCCTTTACGAAATCCTGCCTGGTCCTTTGATTGACAGAAGTCTAAGGTGTTCCTGATTCTATTAGCGATTACCTTAGTAAATACTTTGTAGGCAACGGACAGTAAGCTGATCGGTCTATAATTTTTCAAGTCTTTGGCGTCTCCTTTCCTATAGATTAAGATTATGTTGGCGTTCTTCCAACGTTCCGGTACTATAAACAAGTACAAATTCAAGGAAATCAACCTTGCGCAGCGTCGGGCTTTAATTTTATTACAAGAATTTCAGGCCAACGTTGGCCGCCTTGCGGTGGCGTCAAATAATTCTCGTGGCATACATGTGCGGGAAGAAATACCCAGAAAAAAAAACAGTTTGAGAGCTTAAACGCTTTGGGCATAAATACCCGATAGCAAGTGCAGCGAGACCCTAAGTGGATGGCTTCAAATTGGGGACGCTATATATCGCCCCAAATGGCACTGCCCCATTAAAACGACCATCATTCACGGGGTAACATTAATTACAACACGCTGAATACCTCAAGATACAAACAGGCTTTTCGCTTTTCTTATCTCTTTAATTTTATAAACAAACACAGGCGCAATAAGTACGTTTCGCTCAATTACCGACGAGTTGTTCACCGAGTGGTCGATGTGCAATCGCGACATTCTTTGGCGGTGGTTATCGTGCGAGAATATCGAGATCGGAACGTCTCTAGCGTACGCACCACCTCAAGGAACAGTCAGTCGTCCTCACCAAAGGCTGTTACAGTTTGCGAGCGGCAGACTCCCCAGATACACTTTGTGCTCGGAACGGCCGGCAGCGCAAATGCGAGTTGTCGAAATTACCGTTAACGAGATCTTATTTCTTCTCGCATCTTCTTCGTTCCCCCCCCCCCTCCCCCGCCCCCATCTGCTAGCGCCAGCGAGAGGAATAATTTATCACCGCGCAAGCTCTCCACGAGTGGGCACGCCAATGCGCAAGGGCAAGCACGGTCGAGGCGATCGCCCCGGCCGCTGCGTTCATAGATGCGCCCACGTATGTCGGGATTAATGTAAACACTTCGCGGCGTTGGCAAGCGTACCTTCACGCGGTCAGCTATAAGCAACCCGCCGTAAATTGCGCGCTAAATTGCCTCGCAAGTGCGGACAAGCCGCGAGCATCATCGGACGCGGCGGAACGCGCTTCATCGGCTGCGCCGACCGACCGATCAGAGGTGTTTTTCAGTCGGGGCGCCCGCGCGTGCTATCGTGGAACGCGCGTTTATCTCGAGACGGTAAAACGCTTCCGGTGTGCGCGCGCGAACTGACTGCACATCGGCGACGGACGCGCGGAGAGTTACACGCGAGACCGCCCCCCGTTGTGTGTGTTTGCTTCTCTCGGCGGAGTCTCCGCTCACGCCACGTGATAACTCGAGGCCCGGAACCGCTTGCTCGGAGCGTCTTTAGCCGCGGGGCAAATTTAGTTATCGGCAAAAACCTTGCCGAAAGTCCCAGTAAAACTGCAGCGTAGCAACGTTTTCAGCTAACAAAGGCAAAATACACGTTCGCAGCATTATACGCGAATGTCAATGTCACAGTACCAAAAGAAGAGAGAGAGAGAGAGAGGGGGGGCAAAATTAAATTGAGTTCGACAGTTTGACGTGCATGTTAAACCACGATCTGATTAGGAGGTGTGCCATAGTAGGGGACTCCGAATTATTTTGATTACCATGGAGTTGTCTTAACACGCGCCTAAATCTGAGTAAACGAGTGTTTCTGCAGTTCGCCGCTATGTAAGGACGGCCGGCAGACGAACCCGCTACCTCGCGCTCATCAACAGAACAGCTTAGCCACTGAACGACCGCGGAGCTAACGTGCGTGCCGCCGCTTACACTTTGCTTCGCAGTCCCGTGAAATTCCAGTGAAAGCCGCAGCTGGCGGCAGCCAATCAGAAGCACCGTCACGGAGGGGGGTGCGCATGTCAGCGCCACGTACAGTAATCCCGCGCATTAGAGGGCCGGCTTGCATGCGCAGCCTCCACCGCTGTTTCGGCACAATTTACGTTCTAGCCGCCCATCGCCGCGAGCCGCACCGCACGCGTGCGGTCGCGCGGAAGATTGCACGTATCAAACACTTGTGCACAAATTTCGGTTTACAATGTGTAAGGTATACACTGTGCACACAGTGTAAATGGTAATTTGTGCACAAGTGCTGGATACGTGCAATTTTTCGCGCGACCGCAAGCGTGCGGTGCGGCTTGCGGCAATGGGCGGCTCGAGCGTAAATCGGCCCGAGTCGATCCCAGTTTTCCGCTCCGTAGCACGTTCGTAGTTCCCACTCCAATATATTATTACAATTGCGAAACGGCACATAAAAGGTCCGATCGGCAAGGACTGGGTACGGTATGCCGACGGAGCTGCACAGAACTGCGCGTTACTAAGCCGGATTTGCGCGTAAGCGACGAAGATGGCCGCGCGCAGGAGGCGCACGCATCGCCTTGACGCGCGATGTCGGTAGCGTAGAACGGGAGGGGGAGAGCGGTGCGCCTCCTCACGAAGCGGGCGAGCCGGCCGATTTTCGTGGTCAGTGATTAGGGCGCACGGCCGATTTGGCGCGGTCGCAGCCTCGCAAATGATGATAGATGAGCCAGGCTCCACTGCTGGCCGAGCAAGCCGGAATATAGCTGGCAGTGCCGCCAGTATCGCTGTCCTCCACGGCTTTCTTTTTTTTTTTATTCTGTTTTCTCCGAGTTTGCGCGCAGGCATGCAACCCTTTACTTATAGCCTTGTCCACCGCTAACTCAATCGACGCTTTCCCGCGGCATCGGAGCCACGCCGGCACGGTGCGGGAGGGCGTTTCCGTGTACACAGTGCGATGACATTTGCGCGTCGTTTTGCTGCTGGATGCCGAGCTTGCATCACTAATCACCACCGCGGGGCGCCTGTATAGGCAGGTACATGCAAATACGTGGCACGCGCGTACAATGTGCGAACGATGCGCTAACTTTGCCACGAACTTTCGTGGAAGGCAGATTTATCGCCGTGGAAGCATCGAACCCACTGCACACTACACACGTGGCGGCAAAAGGGCCGCGGTAAATTACGTGCAGTCACGAAGGCATAGTAGCAGCCAGCGATTTTCAGGTTACGTTGTGTCAGGGTGAGCAAGGCGAGCTTCCGGGCATCCGGCTGAAATACGAGCTCGCAATTATTCCGTGTTTACGACAGCCCCGCGCGAAGAGCAGCAGTCGTCGTGCATTCCGGACGGCGGCGGCAATTTGCGATTAGCTGCGGAGAAACTGGCCTCCGCTTCCGGGCTTGTTCGGTTCATTGAGGCCCGCCTTATCGTTCGCGCTGGCCGAGAAGGTGAAAAAAGCACGGGGCACATTAGCGAGTGATTATATACCGACGGTAAGTGGGAGCACGTCATGACGTCTGCGCGCATGCAATGGCACTCGGACCGGTTTACAGGCTTTGACTGGCGCTTGACGGGCCGCTGTGGCGGATAACCCTCGAGACCGCGCAAAGTATGGTCAGCACCAGTATACGTATTGAATACAACTGTCCTCGCTACGATGTGCAACGCCTCTCTCTCCGGACAACTTTAAACCGAATGGACTCGACATCGTTCGCTGGGTCGAAGATACTCGGACCGTACGTGGCCGCGTCGGTCAGTGGCACAAAAGGCGATGCGTGCCACTAGTACAGCACTTGAAGTGCGCCGGTTTGAGAGATTACTTGGAGTGTGCCTCTACATCTTCCTGCATGCACTCAGTGCTCACTCTCTTCCTCTTTTCCTCTTTCTATACCCCGTTTCACTTATCCCCAGTGTAGGGTAGCAAACCAGACTTTCGTCTGGTTGACCTCCCTGCCTTTCCTCTCTCTCTCGTAATTATAAATATGTGTTATCTTTTTCAATCTTGACGTGGGTGTCAGTAGTAACGTACGCATAGGAAAAGCATGGAGACTAGCTTGAAGGAGACTAGAAGGGATTTATCCCTTCTCCGCTACGATGGCTTAGTGGTGGAGTACCCTATACATGTTGAATCTGATGAGCACTAGGTCGCGCGTTCGACTCACCGCAGAATACCGAAGGGGCCGCAAATCAAGAAAACCATCATGTACTTAAATTTATGCATAGGTTAAAAGAACCCCGTGCAATCAAAGTTAATCCGGAGCTTTTCGCTACGCCGTCTCTCATTTCTTGCGATTCACCTTTGAGACGCCCAACACGAACTATAATAATTCAACTAGTTAATTTTTAAGACGCGCCCGCATGAGTTCATCGTCTGGTTTCCTCTTCTAGTGCGCTCACGGCCTCCGTTATAGTCATCACGATCCCAATGCTCTGTGTTACGAGGCTAAAAGACAGAGCCAGCGTCGAGTATATGCAAATTACAACTGATATTTTCCACACATTTACCTAAGATGGCCAGCTGCTGCTCCTCCCTGTTTGCTTAACTCCTTTCAAGATCACCGCCGGCGCTGTTCGCATTTTTCCTGCTAATACGGGCGGACCGGCGCCTCGCTGACACCGGAGTAGAGTACGTGGCCAGGCTCGCGTCCCCAGTCTTCATAATTGTGTAGCATCTAAATAAAAAAAAATGTTTTGATTTAGATGTAGAAGCATGGAAATGTAGGGTATTCGTCAAAGCCGGCTATCCCAAAATCTCAAATTTGTTACTAAAGCAAAAATAAGAAAGGAAAAGAAAGAACTAAACATCAAGAACAAAATGTCAAAAAGCGCGATACACGCACGAACACGAGCGCACAATGATTGTCTTATCTACGAACACTAGCGCCGTAAGAGAGAGAGAGAGAGAGAGAGAGAGAGAAAGAACAAAGAGAAGAAAGGCAGGGAGGTCAACAAGACGAGCGTCTGGTTTGCTACCCTGTACTCGACTGTGCCAGTGCCTTGATAAGCTGAGGCATGCGACTTCGCAACTTCTTAATGGACTGCTTAATGACCCTATTGACTACCTGTGGGCGACTGAGTTCGGCATAGCCAGAGCTAAAGAAACATACCTTCCCATTCTATACATATAAAATTTAAGAAAAAAGAAAGAAAAGAGTTTGGAGGTTTGAATGCCAGTCCCGCGTTATGCTCACCACTTATTATGCTTATGCTCAAATTCAGTGGTCACTTATACTTCATAAAGTTTGTATGGCCAGTGGCTTAGCTGGAAATATTTTTCAGGAGGAGGGGGGGGGGGGGCTCACGCACTTGACCGGAAATGAAGAGGGGGAGGCACAGGGGGGGATCGCTGGGCAGGTCGCATAATAACACAGAAATTTCAGGTGGGCGTGGGAGGGCGCACGTGCTCAGTGGGCCACATTCCTTAGGGTCCCTCGATGCCGCGCTTCTCCGTGGGAAGAAATGGCGCTGACATCGAGACACCCTAAACACCTGGCTACATATGCCCTACACCCAGCGTGCCACCCCCTGGCTACGCCACTGTGTATGGCACTCTCTCAGTGTGATGTGGTGACTGCACCAAATGTCTAGACCATGGTTCCGACGCTCTTACCTGTGGTGACGATTACTGCGCGCGTGCGACTTGTTATAGTGTTTGTAGCGCTTGACAATTTCATCGTGTTCGATTCGTCTTTGTTTTCTTTCGTGAATAGTGCTTGGTACTTTGCGAAATTCGGCTTTCAATAATAAAAGAAGAAACATTTAAAGAAAATTAGGAGAGTCGGGAAATTACGCAACGAAAAAAAAATTAATAGCTCGTGTTGCATAGTGGAAATGTTCGTAGTCCACATGCCAGCTGTGATTCAGCCTTCATAGTTTATCAATTTAAGCGTAACTCAGGCACGAGGTTGAAACTGTCTACTCCCTGATAACACCCCCTATCCCCGTCTTCCTCCGCAACAACTGGATATTAATACGACTACATCACGGCACGATGTAAGTATACGCCATGGGACTGAATCGTTGTACTTAGACGGGCGCAACAAGCTCTGCGATTGTGCCTGCACTCGGTCCACCTAGACACTTGGGAATCGACAAAGGTGACGGAGATCTCCAAAGACTAATTCCAAAACGAGAAAAATGCTCGCTAGATTTCGACGATTTACAAGCAGCTCTCAATAAATGCGCGGATAGCAGCCGGCGTGAGCAACGTCGCATGATGTCCTCGCAGTAAACACCGACTGTACTGAACTGCTATGGAACACTATCCGTATAAAACAAACACGACAAGGCCACACAAGCCGGTGCCGGCATTCAACGTTTTCCGACCTTATTCCTATACGGTTTGCTTTTGAGTTACTGCAGTTCCCGAAGCCGACAGACCTCAGCGAGCCACGGCCGTGTTAAAGGCGAGAGAGACGCACGCTTGGGTGAGCCACTGAAGTTTCGGCGTGCACCTTCGAACAATGCGACAGCTTTAGTGCTTTTTTTTCTTTTATCTCTTTCTTTCCATCCATTAATCCCTTCTCTCTGCGTGGAGAGGGAAAGGTAAGGGGAGTAAAAGCAAGCCGGACGAATGTCTAGATGACCTCCCAGTCTTTCCTTTACCTTTTTCCCTCTCTCTCTCTATCTAAATTGGCTGTTTCACTTGACATAGCTGATTTGAAAGTACGCGGGATGAGAACGTAATATTATGCATTCCAGGAGATCGTAACAAGACGCAACGAGTAAACATATTTTTTATCGTTGCGTAACACCGTGCAACAAGCTGAGTGCTCGAGCCAGCTGCAGTTCGCGTTGCAAGGCTAGTAGACTAACGTCAAGTTTATGGTTTAGGGCTCATTGGCTATTCCATTAAGCGCATTGCCTAGGGAGGACCACCTAGCCTGCGGCAGGGTCTCGCGCGTGTTTTGGCGCCGTCTGGACTCGGCGCCATTTTAATTATCTCTGACGAAACATTTGGAGCTCGGATGAACGATGAGCGACAGCACCGGAAGCTCGCCTCGCGCAAAGCAATTCGTCGTATAGCAAAAATCAATAAACACAAGTAATGAGAACTGGCGGCAGTAAAAAAAATGCAATAGACAGACACACCTGTACGCAAGACTCCACAATTGCTCGATTTCTCTCGCGGGAAGCCCCCTATTACACGTTCACGCAGAGTAAATCGAATTTCCCACGGAACACAAACACGGCAGTTGAGCCTTCATGAATGTAAACTCTGCATTACTTGAGACACCGCGCTTCCGTGCGCTTTGCTCGCTGTTCTAAGAACGTTAGGACAGTGGTTCGTTAGACTCGCATTGCGATCTGAAATTGAGTGGGCAACCCCCCCCCCCCCCCCCCCTACGCGCTCTTAGTTACTTTCTCCTTTTCCCCCTTTACGGCGACAGCCTGTTCAGAGCTGGAATCTGTATTCGCGGTGCCTGTACACCCGTCCCCTCCGTCTGCCCTTTCCGTTACGCCATCATTGCGGTAGACAGGCGATTCGTTCGCCCTGAGCTATAACCTTCACCTTATGGCAAACAAAATAAAACTTTGCCCATTAATACCACTACACAGGGTTCATACTCGTGCACTTGCGGTCTCCTTCTGATCTTTCACTCCCATTTCTCCAGTGCAGGGTCACCAACCGGGCTCAGCCTGGTTAACCTCCTTTCATTTCCCTCATTACTTCTCTCTATCTCCCTCTATGGCGCAGCTTTGGGGTTCGGTAATTGGTTCAGTGTTTTGTACGCCACGCAGACTCGGAGAGTGGCGGTGTGTGTGCACGTATTTCGGAGGCCCCAGCAGGAGGCACTGTAACGAACCTTAGGCGATGTAGTGCGCATCGCAGAGAAGACGTTGTTCCTGATAACGTGACGGATTCCGCTGTGAGAGTGTGTACTGCTGTCACAGTTAATGAGTTAAGAGGCGGAGTAATTACTGAAGTCTGCATATATTGTTAAAACCTCGTATAGGCTGGTCCACACCATTAGACCATTTTAGGTCTGAAAAAAACGCGCACCGACATGCGCGACCTCTAACTTCCAACCAAGGTTTATTTGCAGAAGTGACAAATATGTATCTGTATCTTTTTCTATTTTCACCAATTGTACAAAGTGCCGCGCGCAGTCTCACGGCACTTCATCGTATTTCGCGGGCTTTCTTTCAGGCTAGGGAAAAAACATTTGCGTAGCACGTATTTTAGGGACAGAAATGTGTATCGGGCATTTTTCAGGATGGTGTCTCATTGACATTTTTGCTCTGGATATAATATTCGAGCGGCTGATTAATTACGAAAAACTAATTACGTAATTGGGCGAAATACAGATAATATTGTGAGTTGCTCCAAGCGAAGGCAAACAACGGTACCTTGGTTTTGCCCAGCTTCGTGGCACTTGCATAATTTTTAATGTTTGGCAAAGGTTGCGTGAGACGGCCAGTATACATTTATTAGAGCCTAGCATATTTCATATCTATACTTGATCTTATCTCTCTTCATAAAGACCTATATCTTTATATTGTAGAATCACCTATGCCAATAACCATTCCGGCTCTTACAATCTATTCCCTGTTTTTTTTTTTCTTGCCCAGCGATGCCCAAATGTCTCTTGCTTATCTCGACTGCTGACCAATTAAGGCTTCCATCTACTTTGGATCCCAACGCTACGGGAGAATGGACGTCTCTATGCGGTTTTTGCCGGGTGAATATTTTGCCATTTCATTGCGATGTTCTGAGACGTCTCCGTTATTTTTGCCGCAGCAGACACACGCCCCATCCCGCAAGAGAAGAGTAGTTGGCGCCACCTACAGGCACGAACATTTTTCGAGATACAGCTAATAAACAACAATTAAAGCTGTATTGGATCTGACAAACTAAACCTTCTGGAATAGAGAAGAAAATAATAAAGAAAGAAAGATGAAATAGGTAGTCACACCTAAGCGCGAGCAACAAATAATATTAGAACAGCAAAGGTGGTCAGATACCAGTGCTGGGCAGTTTCGAAGATACACGCATTTTAGATACCATCTCAGATACTCTTTGGGCATCTTCTATCTGCGTCGTGACACGTCTGGGAAGACGTGTATCAGTATCTGTATTTCTGATACATAAAAGAATGTATCGTATATCTTAAGATACAAGATAGTGGCTATCGCAACATCACCTTGCGAAACTATAAACATTAGCTGAACTCCACTAATGAAGCTGATACTGCTGCCACTATGCCACCTGATTAAAGCTAAAGGTAGCGACGTTCTTTTATCTTTCCGCCAGAGCCCTCCAGCGAGGGCGGAGGATCTGGTCTGCGCGTCCCTATTGGTGGAACAGAGTCATGTGTTAGTGCTCGCGCCGTCTCGACAAAATCTGCGCGCATGCGACCTTTTCTTCTCTAATTTTTCTTTGTTTTACTTCCGTCGGTGCCATGACACTTGGCCGTAGACACCGTACTGTGCTGCGTACGCCAACGGGTGCGGTGTCTTTTGCGTAAATTCTGATGCCTCTATAGTTTCGTTATCGAAGTTTCTTTGAAGAATGCAAGAATGAGGTTGCCTTGCGTCTAGTGGCTTTCACAAATCAGCGGTTTGAAGAATGTCGTGGATGTAAGCTTGACTGTTGTGAACCTTCGCTCTCTCTTTCTCTCTCTCTCTCTCTATTGTGAACCAAAGCGTGGATGGCGCGGCTTCCCGGAGACTTGTGCGTAAGGCGGCTATCTTGTGTACGTGATTGTTGCTCGCAAGCACCAGAAACCATTTTTTTATAAATACGTTACATAAAATTTTGGGGGCTATACACGCTTTCTCGTTGAAGAAAAATCGTAAAAGGATTGCCCGTTAATGAATATGCCGCTAACGAACACGTTATACGCCAGCAGATAAGTTGAATGCGAAAGGTCATTATTGCAGCTTTATGTGCTCTCTGTATAGACGATGCGCTCCAAAAACAAAAAAACTAAAGATGGCGCTACCAGAGTTGTTGCTGCTGTACACCTGTCCGGTGATCTGGTATTGAGTAAACGGTAATACCCTTACAGACAAAGTAAAACTCCACAGCGGTATTTGTGCGATCGTGCAGAGGCTTCTCAATGACATACTTGCAATTAGATGGCGACCCGTTATCTGCAAAGCAGAGCAGCGACTCCCATCAATTACAAAAGCGAAGAGCAAAAACCGCTGACAGCGCAGCGTATAAAGATCGTTCATGTTAATTAAGCAGCTAAAGCAACCCCAATAAACTGTTTTGGAATGAAAATATCATACTTTGAGCAAGAAATACAAAACCATTTGCGATACTAACACATTTCATTCAAATGAAACAAGGTGGTCGGAGTTAAAAAATTTCCAACCAAATATTTTTGCGCATACGCGTTTGTTGCTACATCCCATAGATATATAATGCGAAATACGCGAGTGTATATCGAAGTATCTGAAGATACAAATGGAAAGTATCGTATATCGGATACAATAATTGTGGTAGTAGTTTGTACCTGTATATCTCAAATACTTGTTTCCGGAGTATCTCGTGTCGTGTCATGATACAGTTGCAAAGTACCTTTGCCCAGCCCTGTCAGGTACAAATGCACCCACACTGTCAGTCCTTTGAAGTTTTGTCACGTGCAACAACAACAAAAAAAAAACTTGCACTATACACAACGACATCCTGGCAATGTCTGGAGAAGTCCAAGTTCCAAGAAAAGCTTCCGCACAGCGCTCACCCTGTTTTCCGCTCCCTTTGATTACCCCTACCTCTTTCCTTTTTTGCTCGTCCTGAGCGGCGCTACTAGCCTTAAACAGTTATGACATACCAACTAGCCCAAACTGCCACGCTTTTGAACTTCCGCACAGGCTTTCTTGGTATATATTCGCATAGTGCCCTAATAAACTTCAGCTGGGAGCCAACGCTCAATCTGCCCTGGGTTCGCATGTGTTCTTTCCGCGCTGGTAGTCGTAAGGTATGCAGTGCCAACCATCCCGAACGAATACCATAACGAGCGCCGACATCTACACTTCTGTGAAAAGCGTCTGAGCGGTGCACTGAGAAGAAAAGAATGGAATTTTTTGTTGAGTTTTTCCCCTGGCTTTGAAAGACAATACTTGTGGGCTTCTGCAGCAGGCATATAGGTGACGGGAAGGTCATACAGCATTCGTCACTGTACCTTGAACCCCGCCGCTGCTTTAGTGTTATGTACTCTCGTAGGGCTCTTCGACACTACGCTGAAGCGTTCCACACATAGTATGCACGTACGTCATTCAAGGATACTATGTATACACGACTTGCGGTTTACGGCGGCGCCATGTTGGGGAACCTATAGGCCTATGCGCGCGCCTGTTCATAAGGTGGCCCAAGATGGCGGAAGATAGCGTATATAAGCAGACGACAGCAGCGGATGTGACGTCACGTGCATACTATGTATAGGCAGAAGTGTATAGACGTCTGTGCATGCACACAGCGTTGTGCAAGCCATGGCATGCGTGCGCACTGCGTGAGCGGGTAGACAGTAAGTTATAAAACCGTTTTGCACGGTGCCAGAAGTACTCCCGAAGAGCCGCCTCATGCGCACGCGATGTCGCGACGTTAAGCCGTTATTTTGTCGACGTCATCCGCGTCAATAAGTGCACGGCCATAGTTTCGTATACGGCGTCATACGGCTAATGAGAAGAGAAGGAGGAGGGGTGTCTCGCTAGCTGCGGGCGAATATATAGCCTCGCAAAAGCTGCCGGCAATCGCTCCACCCGACCGCAAGCTGTAAAGTGCGCTAAATCTGCACTGACGCACGCCGCAGCACAGAGATAGAAGAGTAACCGGGCATCACCGTGGCCAAGCAACCAGGATTTGCCCAACGACAGCGGCATCTCCAAAGTTGGCTCGCGTGCGCTCACCTGTATACACTGCCTTGGGATATAGATTTCAGGCTCTACAAGGCAAAACAAAGCAATAAAAGAGATCGAGAGGTTTGTAACAACACGTATCGACGGTAGAAGGAAAACTCACAGACGTCTTTAACGATACCAATAACGGTGTTCGCTCTTCTACTCGTTTGCTTCAATCCCGCGGGCCACGTCGTCGACTCCTTTTTGAGTATGTTTGTTCACGGGCGCTATATATATAACGCGCTGCCTCGCGAAAATTCATCTTTCGCATTGCGCTTGAAAAAAAAAAAAAGTATATATATATATATATATATATATATATATATATATATATATATATATATATATATATATATATATATATATATATATAGCGCCTGCCACGCGTGAGCCGCCACGGGGCCAAAGAAATAAAAGAGAAAAAGAGATATAGAAAGAAAAAAAAATATCGTACACGTCTTTATCGGTGGCACTAAAACGAGGCTGCTCTTATCTTTCCATCCTCGGGTCGCGTTAAGCCTGTAAGCGCGCGGTATCGGCGACAGACGGCAGTATGCGTATATATACGTTCGCGGGAATGATTAAAAGCGGCCGTCTTGCATACGCGCCGACTTGCGCAATCGGACGACAGCGGTCTTAATGAAGGCGCGCTTGAAGGCTTCGCGCGCCGAGTGGCGCAGACGCAATAATTGCCAGATGCTATCGAGTGCGCGCACGGGACATCATCGCTCAAGAACGGCGGCCACGGCGGCGGCGGCGGCGGTGGCCAAAGGTGCGGTAATGGTCGCCCCCCCCTCCCCCTCCCCCACCGCCGCGCACGTGCGGTCAACGCCAGGGGACGAAGGAATCTGTTGCGGGAGCACGCAGTGAGCCACCGTGGAGGACGGTGGTACGCGTGGCTGCTGTGTTGCGGGGCAGCGCCCGTATTCCGGCCTGTTATACAGCCCCCCTCCATACCCCCCCCCCGACCAATCACACCGATCACCCCCCCCCCCCCGCCCCTGCGCGAAGTGACCCATTTGTAAAGAAACTGGCTGGGCGGCCAAGTCGCGGCACGCGATCGTGCACACGCTCGGCGAGTTGTATATGCAACGTAAGATACGGTAAACTGCACGACTGGATTTGCACTGAGCTTTTGTTTCGCCAACGCCGTGCCGGAAGTTCTTATTTATTATGGTTACTGTTATTCTTTTTCTGTATCTTGCTGTATAGGTGGCGCGCACGCGATCTGTGCAGTGCCGTGACGCTGTGGGACGTAGGAAATGCGGTGGCACACAACGTCGTATCGTAAATCTCTGATTATAAGCGCAAGCATCCGTTTTCTTTTTTGTTCTTTCTATCTCTATATATCTTGTGTGGCAAGAACTATATACAGCCACTGCGCAGAGAAAGAGAAGTAGGAGAGAAACGCCAATGAGGTACATCATCATTATTATTATTATTATTATTATTATTATTATTATTATTATTATTATTATTATTATTATTATTATTATTATTATTATTATTATTATTATTATTATTATTATTATTCACACGCATAAATACAACACACAAAGGGGAGAGAGAAACGGGGTAGCAATTTGCCTCTTAACAAGAAAACCACCTCCTCCTGCTCGAAGAGAAGGAAACAAAGAAAGGTTGAAAAATAAAGGACATTTGCGTTAACTTATTTTATCAAAATTCTTAACAATATTGTCATCACACGTCTAAATTACAGTTCTAGTCTCACGCTCCACAATTTAAATCTACTTTCGCTTTACTGCTAAGCATACGAAAAACCGCCTGCTTCTTGGCCAATCCCCCATAGTGGGTATGCGCCACTGTCTGGGACACAAGACAAGACAAGGCACAGCAAACCACGCCACGCTCATCGCACACATACACTGTGCGAACACCGCATAAGGGAGTGGAGTGTGTTATGCGTGTCTGTTGTGTACCGTGCGCATCAGTTCATTTATCAACGCATTGACCAGGAGTATAGCAAGCTATACAGGCATGCTGCCGAAGTAAACCTGTTTTTCCTCTCTATATTTCTCCCTAATTGAAAAGAATTCGGGAACAACTCTGCGGGCCTCGTATCCATTGGAAGCTTGAGCGTTTGGGAACAAGAAATCGGTGAGCGAAGATCGCGTAAGACGAAGAACGCGGAACTTGCTTAGCAAAACAGAGCATTGTTGAAACTTGATTGTTGCATAAGCAAGTTACCGAGAGTTTCACTGCAGCATCCACAATCCCGGTTCGAAGGACTGGGCGTGTGACACCACTGGCAATTCGATTAATGAATCTGCCACATTATGCATCCGACGCTTAATACCTGCTGTCTTTCCCCGACACGCGACGTATCCAGGACCCCTTGTTCAAACGGTGTGACCTCTTCGGTGACCGACACAGTGACCCCAACCTAACCTAACTTACATCGAGAAAAAAGAATCGCGATCGGAAGCACTCTTGCGCAGAACATTAAAGTATGTCCAGTGATTGACGTAGTTTGTAGTCTCTTGGCGACACCTTCATGTGTCAGCGTCGCAGGTCACCCAGAGTACCCAGAGTACTGAACCGAGAAAGTCAACAATCACGGCATAAAAAAAAAAAAGAAACAGATTTAAGCGGCGCCACTATTAGACGCCAGAAGCGCTCCTTCAAGCGACCGCCGTGATGATGCGGAACCTCTTCGCCGTCTGTAGACACATGTGCCACGTCGCACGACCGTGTTTCCCTGATGTGTTAAATGAGATATTCTTGGCCTACCCGCCCAGGTTTGACGTGGCTGCTGTCGCTGTCCGGTCGGCGGGTGTCTCCGGGGATGTGCTTGTGGGTATACTGCGTGCGAATGTTATGTGTGGGCCCACTGCAAATGTCAGAAAACCGGCTTACACGCACTTGTTTGGTGACTGACAAAGTATTGCGAGTAAGCGCAAGTCCGTTCTGCGAAATAAAAGAAATTAATTCCTACATAAACCCTGAACACATAATGTCGACTCAAAGCACGCCAAGCTCTTATAAGGAACAACGCACTATATATTGAACAAAGCATTTGCTTTGTGAGATTTTCCTCTATTTAGCCATCCGACAACGGGTATCCGTGCGTCCTTGGCCAATTCCATCTGCAGAATGCGTATGTGGCACTGTGACCCACGAGAGATACAGAATCCTTAAGTTTAGCTAGACATGCGTCGTATACCTGTCTGCGTGCGCCTGTCGCCGCCTTCGCCCCCGGCACATCGCTGCATCGGCTTGCAACCGCCCGATTTAAAAGTTTGCATTCCGGCATAGCTCGTGAGCCCGGCGTAGTGCTTAAACATAAAATTGTATGCATATTAAAGTTGTAGGCTTTGTGTTGGATAAACAGAAACGTTGCGTGAGTTTGCACGCTGGGGATAAAACTGAACGTAATTGTACGCGTGGCCGTTAGTTGCACACAGGATTTAATACGCATCGCTTGACTGAAGATTCTCTTCACATGGATTCCAATACGTGCGCCGGGTATGTATGGGTTTCGTTTCTTCTTCTTCTTCTACCTTGAAAATGTTCAGTTTAATTCTTTCGTTAAGAACGAAATTTCCATGTTGGCTCGTTTTTTTAGCCCCTGGATGCCGAGATGCGGATCAAAGTGAACCAAGTCACTGTGCATCTATTGATTTTTCAGTGTTTCTGTGGTCGCACCAATGTTCGACCTATTAAATGAAATTTTCTTTCGTCATCGAGATCATTCTGTTTGCTTGAAGGAATGCTTTAGACTTACTGGCGCTCGTAATAAATCTATCGATGTAGAAACCATGTTGGTTCTTTCTTTATTTTGTCGGCGATCCGCCGCAAGTGACAACAATAACGAGGACACGTCGGAACGATACGGAAGAACGACCGGTGGAATGTGACACAAATTCAGTCCGTCGCCAGAACGACCGAGGGTAGCGCTAGCTGCCAGTTTAGCATTTCGAATTAGTACCGCGCATTTCATTCTGTGCGTCCGACCTGAATTCCGTGGCACTTGGCTCACTGCCACCTCGTCGAAGGAACTGTAGATATGGGATTCCAACGAGAAAACCGATTTGCGACGTATGCGAACTCGTTAAAGAAATACGGCTATAAAGATGTGCCTCAGGGGTACCCGCGAAACGAAATACTTATCGCAGAGACGTGGCTCACGTCACTATATAGGTGCATCTTTAATTTCGCCACCGCAAACGCAGTCGTAATCGCACCGCTATAATCTTCACTGCGGGCGCCTGGCTTCAAAGTTGACACGTAGCATGTAGGACGTCATAGAGCGTTTACCTGCAGTTTTTCTCGCGGTCCATCAGCTTATATGTCTGTGACTGCCTGCCTGCCTGCATGTCTGTACGTCTTTCTGTCTGCTAATGTCTCTGACAGATTGAATTAACGACGGACGCTTTTGCATGTGTGTGCGCGCACAATCTGAACTTTTTTATATCTTTCTTCTTATCTTTCGCCCCCTTTTCCCACTTCTCCAGTGCAGGGCAGCCAATCGGGTTCAGTCATCTGAAAGGCCCCTGCTATTTCCTTATCATCTCTCTCTTGTCGTCTACAGCTTAACCCTGAAGATGCAGGGAGCTCCTCATTGCCTATACGTAGCTCATTTCATCTTGGTCGTGAGAATCTCCACGAGAATTTAATCCCGCACCAAGGGCTCACGCTCGGGGGTCGTCGCTGAAGTTTTTAGTATAAAGTATTCAAAGACACAAAACACTTCAAAGGCAACGTGTCACCTAAGCCGCTGCCTTGTTCGAAATCCCCTCTGCCCTTAACGTAATCTCCGAATAAACCTGAACTGTCGCCTTCAAAGGGGAACGCTCCGGCTGTCCCATAAAAAAAATGGAAAACTACAAAATGGAGAAAGCAAAACGCCTTTTATTTGAAATGTTAATAAGCAATGGCCCCCAACGAAAGCAACTAATGTCCAAAGTAAAATTATTTTACTCTTTTTTTTTTAATAGCACATGTTTTTGGTGGACGCTAGGTACCCCTAGGAAAAAGATGCAGCTAGACAGATTTGTAAAATGGCATGAATATATCTACGCAAGCATACAGGATCCTTTTCCGAGCCTGTTGGGAGGAATGAAAATAAGACTGTAGTTTCGTGGCGTCAATTAACACTCACAGTGCGATCCGAATAAACATTGATGACTCGTAAAATAGTCAGGCGGACTGAGCAACTCTAAACCATTATTTAACAAAACTAGGTGATGTGGAGAGGTCTACTCATCACCGGTTTACAGGGAGCTCGAGGACACCTGAGCCGCTTTTGTATTACCCAATAAAACAGGTGCAGTGTTTAGTACGCTTACCGTACGTTTAATAGACGGGCATTGATATTGACCTTAGGTAAGTTGTGATGTATAAATCAAATGTGTTGCAGGGTAAGAAAGCATTCTTTGGCTTCAGTCTGGTAACTTCTTGTCTTCTCAAACTGAATTCACGACGTTCATTTTTCCGACCGAGTTTCTATTGACTTGCGACACACACACACACACACACACACACACACACACACACACACACACACACACACACACACAAACACACCTATATATATTGATGTAACGATTTAAAAATGGTATCAGAATGATCCGTAACATTCGCCATTCACTGTTACCGCTCATCAATTTCGGCTGTGATAAGGTCTTCCCAGAAATAACCGCTATAGTTGCTGCACATAAACTGAAGCGTATCAAGCGGAACCATAATACCCATGTACTTTCGTAAGATTCATGACTACTTGATGGAAAGAAAAAGAAAAGAACAATGCCTTAAAAGTGTAGGAACTAACTTCGTTTTGTCTGCGTCGATTGGTACACCAGAAGTTCAGCGGTTTTTAGAGAGTTTTTTATCTGCGGTCTAATTACAACGCGTTAGTACCAGCTGAGGTGATGTTCAGAGGAGTGACATTTCTACCTGCTGCACGGCATGTGTAGTTTAATTATTGTCTATCAGTTACGCGCGACTGGCCTTCGTCGTGTATGCGCCAACTGTCGCCACATTATTCTATTTCTTCTCGTTAACAGCATTCTTCTTTTATGCAAGTCCTCTTTAATTGAATAATGCTGAGCGCTCGAACTGGTAAGCGTATTTATCGCCGATAGCCAGTGGAGAAACTTGAGAAAGAACGAATAGAACGCTGACAGTTGTCTAACAGTACCTCGCGTAACTTTCTTCCTAAATTGGTTCCGCAGGGGATGGTTACTCTCGCAAAAGTAAGCCTCCCGCCACCGAGTACTCAAGAATATAAGGGAACAGAAAACGACGAAAGAAAGGTATTCCCATTCTTAAAGAGATCCAATTACTAACACAATCCGTACCTGAGCGGCAACTGCGAGAACTTCTCCCTCGCCGCGCGGAAACAATGACAGAGCGCACTGTTCGAGTCGGGAACGTCAAGAACGTGGCCCCACTCACCCCTTTCGGCGTTGCCCATGACCTCGGCCTTCTCGACCGCATCGCACTCGCTGCTCTGTTTGGTGCCTGTGCAGCCCATTTCTCCTCCGGCCTGGAAAGCTGTCTTCACCTTGGGGACGAAGATCTCGCTTATCGCGCGCCGACAGCGAATGTGATAAGACGCCGCTCGCCCGCTTCTCACACAGTGATGCGAGGGCGCATTCCACACAAACAGCACGCGGGGCCAGGGACCCCCCCTCTCCTTTCCGATGCACCACCAGACACTCCCACCCCCCGAGGAGAAACAACAAAGCACGCCTCGAATTCACGAGCGACGTTGGCCTGGCCTCGCACACGTGCCGGCGGTGGCGGACACTCGAGGCACGCTCGCTGGTTTCGCGGCGATTCGGAGTTTGTCGCTGGAGGCGGCGACGTCGTATCAACGCTTCCAAGCGTCGTTGCCGTCGCCGACTGCGAAGAGCATAACGAGTGCGTCCGTGCGTTGTCAGCGCCGAGCGGGCGCGAAGTGAAGGAGCGCCGCGTGGAGTGACGACATTCCCGGCACGGGAAGCGTCGCGCGGGAAAGCGTGACGCTTGGATGAACACTCGCGGGGTGGAGAAGCGAAGCGGCGAAGACGACACACGGCGCGTCGCAAGCCCCGTCACTCAAGAGATGCGGCTGCTTGTCCACTGGGGATGGGGATCCCGAAACCTTCTGGCGAGATTGCGAGTGGTGGTCTTCGACGACGCCGGGTGCCCCGCGCTGTAAGCAGACTTTCTTGGCTCGTTCTTGTCTCGACACGATGAGAGTGCGAGCAACTCGCAACAAGAACTCGCGCGGGAAGCGGGCAATAAATAACGGTGTTCTCACGGTGTTTGGGAGAACCGAACGCAAGCGAGGAACTGCTGGAGATTGGATTTGGAGCAGTTCGCGCACAGAATGCCGGAAGGGAAGAAAAAAAAAGATATATATCTCTCTCACCAAAAACGTGGGACCTAAAGAAAAGAACCAAACTCAAAAAGTCCGCGCAGGAGGACGGTGTCGCCGCTCACTACATGCTTGAGGAGAGAGAAGCGGCGATCGACGTGTTCGGTGAAGCACCGCTCGCAGGCGGTTTGAGATGCCACTTGCTCGGCCGCTCCGAAAAACGGCGCGAGGCCGGGCGGGCTCGAACCGCGCATGCGCATAGCGCCTCCGCGCGGCGCGTTTTCGCGCTAAGCAGACGACGCTCGGAACGCGCGCGCCGCTTGCCGCCGCCGCCGCTGCTGCTGCTGGGGCCGGACCGAAGATTGTTGTTTCGTCTTCGTGGAAAAGTGGGCGCCCTTGGAGAGAAAAAATGCCTGTGCGGGCGCACGCATCTTTCGCTCATCCGCTTGCGCTTCTCGCGCCCGCTCTGGGATCGCAACGCTTTTCGTGTGTTTTCGTCGGGGCCTTTTGTTAGCGCTGAAATCGAGCGCTAAATGAGACTAGAAATCGCGGACAATTTTTGATGGTGCACCGTACTGGAAGTGGCGCTTTCCTCCAAGTTCTCGTTCAAACTTTTTTCTTTTTTTCTGGGTGATAAACGGCGCCGTGGCGAAGTGTTTCTTTCGATTCCTTTCATTGTTATTGTTTTTTCTTTGTTTTTTTTTTTTGCTAAGTGAAGCAGTACTACTTGCAATGCGTCTATGTGTTTCTTTCTTTCACTTCGGATAGCCTGTCCACTGTTCCACGGTTCGCTAATTACGTTGTTCATTTCCAGTTCTAGTGAGAGCTGTGCCATTCTTGTTTTCACTTGGAACTGTGTCCGCACGAGCGAAATGTAATTTCACACTCAATGTGCCCAACCAAACAACGTTTCATTTGTGCCGTGGTTGATGTCGGTGTGCGCTGGATTCGTTTCTTTGTCTGTTTGCTTGATTAAATGCCTTACGTTTTCATAATCACTTATCGATGTGCAGTGTGGACACAGTGGAGCCAATTTGTTTAACGCCCCCGCTTATAGGGAGCTTGCACTTAGTCCGAAGAGTTTTTCATCATCCAATAATAATTGCGCGAAGCTTAGGGCGCCTGGCATTTAAAACGGTCTCGCGACATGCCAGTCCATTTAAAGCGAACAGAATGAACTGCACTGCTTCGGCATAATGCTTACTGAGTCGCGCAGAGGGCGTAATGTTACCTTGCACGCCCGAAAGTTAGCTTAATTGTGGAGTGTGTCCAATGCAGACAAGTAATTATCATCGAACATTGAATCATCAACGTTGGGCGTAGCGAACGCGTCGAACATTCTGGCGTTGAAGGGACACTGGAAAGAAACACTACAATAACTTATGCTGATAAGCTGTATTTTCAAAACATTAATTTCGTTAATTTCGCTTTAACAGGCTGGAATATTAGAACAGAAAACGAAGGTAAAAGTTCTACTTCTTTAATTTTGTGCTCATACTTCAGCGCCAGTACGGCAGTGTGACGCCACAAATTTCATTGCATATTTTTCTTTTTGGGACGTTGTGGGCTTTCTAAAATTTTTGAAACTAGCTAACTTCACTGTTTGGCTCTTCGAGAATACAATATAGTCTATCTTTATCGATAAAAACTAGGCCCGCGCAGACGCCATCGAAGTTCGTGATGTCACTGCGAACTGGTGGGGATACTTCCAGACAACATCGCCACCCGTATTTTTGCTTTTTGCTTCTTTGCTGGCTTAAAAAAAATTATATTATGGGGTTTTGCGTGCCAAAACCACCATCTGATTATGAGGAAGGCCGTAGTGGAGGACTCCGAAAATTTCGACCACCTGGGGTTCTTTAAGGTGCACCTGAATCTAAGTACACAAGTGTTTTCGCACTTCGCCCCCATCAAAATGCGGCCGGGATTCGATCCCGCGACCTCGTGCTCAGTAACCGAACACCACAGCCATTAAGCAACCACGGCCGGGTTGCTGGCTCACTGAACCTCTTCTCACGGCAAGAGGATATTAGTGTTTTCTCCTTTTTCAGAGCTTTTTTTTTTCTTTTTTAAAGGTGGGGGGGGGGGGGGGAGGGTATCGCACAGGGGGGCTTAAAATAATTTTCTCTTTATTGTCCCTTTAACTGGAAGCATGAGGACTGCGATGCCACGGGAACCGGGCTGCCGAAGGGAGTATCACCTTCAAACAAGCGATAAGTTAAGCGGAAATTGGAGAGAAATGCTACGACGACGTTCCAGGCGGTCAAAAAGTCTGGCGCGTAGTGCCGTCACATAATAGCGACGCTAAGCTACGTGCGGTGAGCATGCGAAGTTCACGTCAATCCACCCACCACTCAGAATCATGGCAGAACCATGCAAAGTGTTGCCATTATTGTGTAGACGTTAATTATTATTAATATAGCAATAATTATTTACATTAATACAACGTTGATTTAGGTGGCGAGAATAAAAGCTACTATCTACTTGACTACGTTCTCAGCTAGTCCAAGAAGACACGTGTTTCTTTTCTCTCTCTCTCTCTCTCTTTCATATATAAAGTGTATATTTCTCCTTTAAAGAAGAACTGAGAGAGAAAAATGCTGTATGCATTGTTCTCAATTGTGAAGCAGTGATCTTGCGACTTTTGACTCTTCCGAAAGCTGCTTTCAGGGAAAGTGCAAGTATAACGAAATCCTCTAATAGCGAACACTTTTTGCACGACGAAAGAGTTTGTTATAACGGGGCCAGACTGTATAACACAATTTTTATTTACTTGCCTTACATTACAGTAACTTGCAATAGCTAGTCAAGAACGGAGGATAAGGGTTCGGATCCTTGGTGTTATAACTGCTTTTTTTTTTCTTTTATTTAATACAACTACAGAGTAACACATAAGCTTTCACTTGTGGTATAACACTAGATGCTACCCGATGTCTGCCAAAACAATTTGTACAGCGTGTCTAAAAGTTCGCAGTTACAACACTTCGCATTTACAACACTTCGCATATACAACACTTCGACAGTTTCGTTGCTACGGGCGGAATGTGATCGTACTGAAATAGTACAAGCTATACAGCTTAGAATGCCTATCTTCGTAGTCTCAATTTCTGAACCATTTCTTTCTTCATGCGCTTCATCCTGTCGCTCTATAAAACATAAAGAAATAAAGAGAAAAAGAGCACATATGAGACCGGCATTTGTTTAGAGATAAAACCTTTTTTTTTTCTAATTTTTCTCCCGGGTACATAAATGGCAATCGTAGTCGACAATCGATTTGTAATTTACTCTTTATTGCTGTTTCATGATTTTTTATTATTTTTTGCTTTCTCAAAGTCCCTTCGTCGTGTTCGCCAATAAAAGCGGGAGCCGGATACTAAACTGTCCGATTCTCCCTTTCGCGCTGGTTTATTCAATATGTGAGCGTATGGCGATGACGACGTACCACACATTTAACACGAACAACCCTCTATGCACTTCGGAAATTTTTCACTTCTTTTTCTTTTTTCTTCTTGCGGCTATAGGGCGTGCGGATGCTGCCGCTTGGAAACACGTGTTCCGCGACTCGCCGAAGGGTTCGTTTGTTTAAACTAAGCGCCGCCAGTTCCGTTTTGCGGGAAGCCCGCGGCCCACAAAATGGGAACTGACAGCAACCACTTGACTCGCTAACCCAGCTATGCCAGCGTCGCCTCCACTTCGCGGTAATCCTTCTTCATTTCAATCTGTGCACACAAAAAAGTCGGGAATCGTGTCCTCCCTCCGCGCTGCCTCGCTGCGCAAGAGTTTTCTTTGGCAAGCACCGATCGAGCCTCCCCGTACGACGCATGTTTATTCTTATGACAGCCGTATTGAGTAGGAAGCGTTCTCTTCTATGCGCTAGACGGAGCAGCAACTACGCCGGTGTGAAGAACCTCTGCTTCGCCGTGCGTGGCCTAGTGTGTCACACTTGCTGCATAGGCATTGCTCCTTTAACGAGATCGTCGAGCGCTCCACCTGCGACAGCTTTAGCTGCCGCGAGCCAATCGCACAGATGCTTTGTACCTGGCCCAGTTACAGTGCGCTACAGCGCGTGACAGTGCGAGTACTATGTACTGCGCATGACGGACGCAACAGTCGCCCACTATAGGAACAATATTATGTCGGGAAAGTGTTAGCCCTGGACGCGTGCTCTGAAGGCTGCTGGCTAAATAATTCGCTTGCCTGCCTGCCGGCAGGCCAGCAGTTCTTTCTGCTCCTATGTTTTCTTTCATTTTGTCTTTCTATCCCCGTTTTCCCGTGCAGGATAACAAACAGGTCTAGCCGAGGAGATAGCGTTGGCCTAGCTCGTTGCACATCGCTGTTCTAAAAGCAGCGCACTTGTGCGCACCAGGACGAGCACAAAAGCGGACAATGTTTGTCTACTTTTGTGTTCGTCCATGTGTCCGCAAGTGCTCCTGCTTTTAGAACAGAAACAGGACTCATTTCTCATTAAGCTGATCACTTTTTTTCTGATTCTATCGTTTTTCTGTCACTCTCTTCTGCGCGCAAAGAAAGGTAATTAAACAACGTGAGAAACTGTTTTACATGAAATAAAGTTGAAAGCGGGGTAGGAACGCCAGTTGTCAAAAGTTTCGCGGTACTGTCGAGCGTTGTGACCATGTCAACGGACACCTGCGGCCTCCCGCTTCAACTTCCGCTGTAACAGCTGGAAGCTTAAAGCTTTGACGTTAGCATTCACTGTAATATCACCATACCGTGTGTCCCAGCTAACGTTAGCCAAGCTATTGAAATAAAAAAAAAGATAAATGAAAAACGCAGTGCAAGGTACGATATTTAAACCTGTGATGTTCGGTCGTCAGGCCTCTGGCGACCGAAGATCACAGGTTTTTAAGTCCTATCATGCACTGTGTTTTTCAATCATCTTTTTTTTCTTTGAACAGCTTGGCTAACGTTACCTGGAACACCTTATATACCACCGTTTCTATATGTTCTTGTAACCAGCCCTTAGCAGAAATTAATGATTCAACATTCAGTAAACTAAGCGTACAAATTCACGAGGTCACAAAGGCGCAACAGAAGCCCTATTCGTGATTGTATACAAGAAGCCGCGTTGAGTGAGCACTACTAAGCATAAAAAGAAGCAGGTTGGCGTTGCAGCACACAATTGGGCGGCGCATTGAGCAGAACTCAGTCCGCGACACCCCGCATCCCGTGGCAAAATGTGACATAGCTGGAGAGCCGAGAGAGAGAAAGGAAGGCTCACAACACCCGATCCCGAGAAGAGTGTACTATATTGCCCGGTGCTCCGAAAGTCAAGCAAGAACCGCGTGTCTGAAGTGGTGGAGCGGCACATTTGTCGATATGTACACCGATGACGGATGATCCGCTATGGTCGATTGCTTTTCGTTCTGCCTGCTAAGCTGTCGTCTGCATCTAATGAAGCCAGGGCGAGGACACAAACCATGACCGATCGTCTGTTCCCTGTTCACATACGTGTAGACATCGCGGCCAGTGGTTTCTGCAGCTTCGTGTTTCAGTGAAAGGAGCTAGGCTTTCGTGAATGTCAAAGCAAAACGAATGCTTCTCTTCGGCGAACGCGGGGGTATGACGTTGGAGGCAGCGTGAGAGCGTGAGATAACGCAAGGAGACGCGAGAGTGGCCCTGAAATCTGGCATCTGGCTTCACAAGATAGAGTCGAACACGATCTGTGCCTCCCCGAAACGTTTTCACCACGGTTAGGATATATATATATATATATATATATATATATATATATATATATATATAGGGTGATTTCTTGCATACGCTTTCGAATAGATTGAAATTGAGGTGTGTGCGAACACCACGACGACGTGCCCATGTCAGGATAAAAGAGTTCTCAATTGCATTCATTTCGCTATTCACAACTGATGATAATAATGATTTCCTTCGAAACGGGACATGGCATATTGCACCACGCTCGTTCTTTAGAGCTCCTTGATATCGCACGCCTTCGCGCCACCAGTACTGGCTACTCGACTCGACAAATATAACAGCGCAATACAATGGACAGAAGAGAGCCCTTGCTTTATCCAGGCCATGTGTTTGTGCAGAGGCGATACGTTCCTCCTAGTTCTACTTGACCAAGAGGAAACCGTGCGGACAGCGTCCGCGACTGCTTGAGCAACGAAGAAACATATTTGCTCGTTAACAGATAATACGCGCGTATTGTTCCTTGAAGAGCCTGCATGCCGCACAGCTCCGAGTATACGAGCAGTAAGTGTACTCGTGCCGAAAGACGGGCCGGCCGCTATTTAACTCCTTCCCATGGCTTCTCTGGTACTCACGTGGTTTGCAAGACATGCGTAAGAGCCGCGCACCTAAGTTGACACGTTAAAAGTCTTTACGACTGGGTTACTCCCAGCAGCGACGCACGTTACTAAGCGAGACGTTCCTCCCCTTGCTTGAACTAGCGCCGTCAGCGTCGAGAGCGTACGTTCTTGCGCACAATTATTTAGAGCGATTGCGGTAAATTTGTGAATATGTTGTGGCGGAAGTGTCATCATCACGTTTTACTGGCAGGACAAGTGGCCAGAAAGCGCCATTTACCCATAGTTAGGATTTGATCGGGGGTCTTCGAATTGTCAGCGCTGGTCGTACAGACGTCGGCGCTGCCATCGCCATTATTGTTGCCTTCTTCGCTGTCGCTGTCGTCACCGTCATCATTGTGCCGTCATCACTATTGTGCCGTTTACGTCTTAGTAGGGCCAGATACCCGTGTTATGGGTAAAACTTGAAGCTTTCTTTGCGTCAAAAAGACTTACAAATGTGAACTTTGTTGTCGTCGTCGTCGTCGTCGTCGTCGTCGTCGTCGTCGTCGTCGTCGTCGTCGTCGTCGTCGTCGTCGTCGTCGTTGTTGTTGTTGTTGTTGTTGTTGTTGTTGTTGTTGTTGTTGTTGTTGTTGTTGTTGTTGTTGTTGTTGTTGTATAGGTGAATGTGAAGTCAGGCTACCATAGAGCCAACCACCCCAAGACATTATTAAGAAATTGAGGTCGCCCGTCTCTGTAATAACACGGGCGCACATACCTCAAACATACTAATTCTACAAAAATCGTAAGTATGTAGAAGTTAAAAAATAATATATCAAAAACTAACCATGGGAAGCCATCCGTATGCACGTGCGATATTTAACGGAAATTCACGTTCACTGTTCGAATAAAACAGCGTCGAATAAAAACACCTGTTATACAAGCACACACGAACGTCGTTGTTCAAGTAGAGCTAAAGAGCAAGCATTCAATATAAGTAGAGTTCCCAATAATCTTGTACTCGAGAGGATACTGGTAGCTCTTGCTTTTGCCTGAGCCTTGATTTGGAGCGAAAGACTTTTGAATGCCGACCTCACCAGCCGTTGTAGCAGAGGGCGACGAAGGCATGATTCTTAAGTGTGGCATACTTGTACAGATGGCTTTAGCACTGACTGGTGGGAACTGTGATCATGACCGGCTGTAATTGCGTGACTGAACGCTGTGTCCCTCTATTCGCTTCCTGTCTTTTTACCTCCCCTTCCTCCGTGCCGCAGTGCCGGTTAGCAAACCGGATTTGCTATTCATGATTGACCTCCCTGCCCTTTCTCCCGTCTTTCTCATCTCTCATCGGCCTTGATTTAGCTATCGTTACCGAGACTTTTATCACCACGCGTTCATTACGCTAAACTTCTGGATTATAAGCACCATTTGCTTCGGTTCGTCTTTTCACTGCTCATGAAAGTGGAAGGTTTAATTTTTAGGAGGCAGATTACAGCAGAGGCTGTTTGACCAAGGAAACTTTCTCTTTATTGATAGAAAGTGTTTTAGCGTTTTGTGCTATAATCAGACGTTTCTCCACGGATTCAGCGAAGCTGTGCCTTCACATTCACTTTTATATTCTTTAAAAATTCACTCAATGTTGTTCAGCTACAGTGTCCGGACATCACTTTAAAGATACCAGATTATCCGCGGCTCGCCCAAAAGTTCCTGTAAATATAGAAAGCGGCAATTTAAGCAGATGAGCACGGGCTGATCTTGCTGCATTTTTTGAACGAAGGAACCAATTACAATTAATGAGGGATCTGGTTCTTCTCGTTAGCGCAGCGGAGACAATCTTTCGTGAATGCTTGTATTTACATAAATACACTTCAATTTTCGATGCAGCTCTCGAGCACTGTGTTTTTTGCTTATTTCGGTCTTATAGCCATACCCAGAAAATTACTTCTGGCCTCTTACTTTAGTTAGTATGAGTGGTCTTCTAAACGTGTCAGCGAACGACGGTAAACAAAATCATCTATCTAATCTACAAGGAATCTTTACACGTTACGCATATAAGCAGCACGTAACCTCGCAAACAAAACAAAACAAAAATAAAAAGAAAGAGAACGGATGCGTGACTGCTTAATATTCCCTCAGTTATCACAGATTCGCGCCTGCAAAATACATGTCTGCAATAGCAGGCGTCTGTACTTAAAGAAGGTAATGCCTGTATATTGTGCGCACATTTAAAGTACAACACTGGTGAGTGATGCGTCATGAGTCACAGGTTTTGAGTGAGTGAGTGAGTGAGTGAATAAACTTTATTGTAGGTCCGGCGAGGACGCGAACTCGTCGCGCACCCGGCTCGTCCCACGTCGGGACCGGCAGGTCTAGCCCACCGGCCCGGTCGCGGGCACGCTGGACGGCCAGGATTTGCTTTTCAAGAGCGGGGCTACGCAAAAGCGAGTCCCACTCCTCCTTGATGAACTTGGGGTATGTCGACCCACACTCCCACAGCATGTGCGCTAGAGTGGAGGTCTGGCCGCAGGAGGGGCATGCGTCGTCGCGATACACGTCCGGGTAAGCCTCGTGGAGAACGGACAGACACGGATACGTACTGGTCTGCAGAAGCCTAAGCGAAACGGCTTGCGCCCTATTCAACTTGGGGTGAGGGGGTGGAAAAACCCTTCTAGACATGCAGAAGAATTTAATAAGCTCGTTGTGAGTAGCGGGAGCGTCCCTGTGGCCGTAGGGAGGAGGGGAGTCGGTGCTTCTTGTAGAGGAAGCGCGGTCGGTGAGGTCACGCGCAGCCTCGTGAGCAGACTCATTGAGGTTCGGGGGAGCACCCTCGACCGACCCTACGTGAGCTGGAAACCAGTGGATTGAATGATGCGTGAGAGCATCTCGACTCGAGCTGCTAAGAAGACGAGCAGCTTGCTTGGCGATGCAACCCTTCTGAAAAGCCCTAACTGCTGTTTTGGAATCGCTATATACCTCGGATCCACGACCGTCTAGCAGGGCGAGGGCGATGGCGGCTTGCTCGGCGACACCGGGGTCTGAAGTACGAATGGAGGCGCAGTTGGAAATCTTGCCGCTGGAGTCGACCACAACGATGGCAAAAGTCTTCCCATCGCTGTACTCCGCGGCGTCGACGAAGCCTGCTCTAATGTCGCGTTGCTTGATCTGTTTGAGGATGGCTGCTGCTCTGGCCTTGCGTCTGCCCTCGTTATGGACGGGATGGACGTTTCGGGGCACAGGGGCCACTTCGAACTTGTCTCGAATGCACCTGGGGATCGGGGTACTGACCATCGGGAATCCCGCAGGTTGGTAACCCGGCTCTTCGAGGATGTGTCTACCTGCCGCTGTGGTGCTCAAGCGAGTGAGTTGCGCGCGTTCTTGGGCTTCGGCAATCTCCTCGGCAGTGTTATGCACCCCCAGCCTAAGGAGATCCTCGGTATGGGTCCTGATGGGTAGCCCGAGAGCCCTCTTGACCACTTTGCGGATGAGAGCGTTGAGTTTGTCTCGCTCCGCTCTGAGCCAGTTATGCATAGAAATTGTGTAAGTAAAGTGACATAGTACGAATGCATTGATAAGCCTGAGGAGATTGTTTGCCTTCATTCCTCGGTGCCGGTTTGCTATTCTGCGAACGAGGCGGAAAGCGTTGTCCGTCTTTGCGATGATCTTGCGGAGAGCCGTTCCGTTCCGGCCGTTGAATTCGACAAACATGCCCAGCCCAATGAGAAAGTAAACTGGTGGCGTGTGCAACCGTCGTCAAACTTAGCTGGAACATACCGGGCAGGATTGGTGCGCCTTAACATTGGATGACGCGGCTTGCATAAAAAAAGAGAGAGAAAGAGATAGAAGAATATAGGAAGGCAGAGATGTTAACCAGTCAAGGATCTGGTTGGCTACCCTACACTGGGGGAGGGGAGAAGGGGAAGAGAGAGAAAGGAGAGAGAAGGTGTAGATACGTGTACGGACAGTACTTGAGGTAAAGCCACTCGAGCAAACCAGACGTTCTGAGAAAGCACAAAAGTGCCTTCACTGCCTTCTGAGCCGATGATCGGTGGGGACGGTGCTCTAGTACTGTAAGTAAACGTCGGTACATAGCTATAAAACGAAGACCTATTCCCGACTCCAAGTAATCGCTCGCTACCTAGCGGCCTCGCGGACTTGAAAAATTATGGACCGATCAGCTTACTGTCAGTTGCCTACAAAGCATCTACTAAGGTAATTGCAAATAGAATCAGGAACACCTCAGACATCCTTCAACCAAAGGACCAGGCAGAATTCCGTAAAGGCTACTCAACAATAGACCATATTCACACTATCAATCAGGTGATAGAAAAATGTGCGGCATATAACCAACTGAAAGCTATATATAGCTTTCATTGATGACGAGAAAGTGTTTGATTCAGTCGAAACCTCAGCAGTCATGGAGGCATTGCGGAATCAGGGTGTGGATGAGCCGTATGTAAAAATACTGAAAGATATATATAGCGGCTCCACAGCCACCGTAGCCCTCCATAAAGAAAGCAACAAAATCCCAATAAAGAAAGGCGTCAGGCAGGGAGATACGATCTCTCCAATGCTATTCACAGCGTGTTTACAGGAGGTATTCAAAGACCTGGATTGGGGAGAATTGGGGATAAGAGTTAATGGAGAATTCCTTATTAACTTGCGATTCGCTGATGATATTGCCTTGCTTAGTAACTCAGGGGATCAACTGCAATGCATGCTCACTGACCTGGAGAGGGAAAGCCGAAGGGTGGGTATAAAAATTAATCTGCAGACAACTAAAGTAATGTTTAACAGTCTCGGAAGAGAACAGCAGTTTACGATAGGTAGCGAGGCACTGGAAGTGGTAAGGGAATACATCTACTTAGGACAGGTAGTGACTGCGGATCCGGATCATGAGACTGAAATAATCAGAAGAATAAGAATGGGCTGGGGTGCGTTTGGCAGATATTCTCAGATCATGAACAGCAGGTTGCCATTATCCCTCAAAAGAAAAGTTTATAACCGCATGTGTCTTACCAGTACTCACGTACGGGGCAGAAACCTGGAGGCTTACAAAAAGGGTTCCACTTAAATTGAGGACGACGCAACGAGCTACGGAAAGAAGAATGATAGGTGTAACGTTAAGGGATAAGAAAAGACCAGATTGGCTGAGGGAACAAACGCGAGTTAATGATATCTTAGTTGAAATCAAGAAAAAGAAATGGGGGGCATGGGCAGGACACGTAATGAGGAGGGAAGATAACCGATGGTCATTAAGAGTTACAGAATAGATTCCAAGGGAAGGGAAGCGTAGCAGAGGGCGGCAGAAAGTTAGGTGGGCGGATGAGATTAAGAAGTTTGCAGGGACAACATGGCCACAATTAGTACATGACCGGGGTAGTTGGAGAAGTATGGGAGAGGCCTTTGCCCGGCAGTGGGCGTAAATATGATGATGATGATTATGATGATGATGATGATGACGACGACGACGACGACCTAGCGGCTGCGCCGAGCGCCAGCCGATCCAGGTTCAGGCTCGAAAAAAAAGGGTCTCCTATCACAGCATACCTCGTAGTTCTCAAATCGTCGTGATGCCGCTGCTCGCGAACCACCAAAAATAAGAAGAGGATACATGTAGAAATACTTTTTCTGTTTACCATTACGCGTGTCAACGCGGTGGAAAGGCAGCAATGTATGATTCGCCATTTGTCGAGAGAAGCAGATGACGCGCAATGGAGAGCGACATGCACAAGAAACTTGTGAATTGCGAAATATATATATATATATATATATATATATATATATATATATATATATATATATATAAAGAGTAAACGCAGGGAGGTCAACCAGATATCGGTCTCCGGTTTGCTACAGGACAGAGAGAAGTTGACTGACACTATACTGGTTTGTTCGAAACATATCACTCGGGACAACGCCTTTCTTCCCGATGAGTAGTGGACCTTTGCTTCAATATATATATATATATATGTGTGTGTGTGTGTGTGTGTGTGTGTGTGTGTGTGTGTGTGTGTGTGTGTGTGTGTGTGTGTGTGTGTGTGTGTGTGTGTGTGTGTGTGTGTGTGTGTGTGTGTGTGTGTGTGTGTGTGTGTGTGTGTGTGTGTGTGTGTCACACGGGCGTTTCAATTCGGGAAGCTTATTTATTTTTGTTTAGCCAGGCGCTTTAATATATTATAGTGATGTACGCTTAACTTTAATTTCGTATTGTTAGTATAGTTTTCTACCACAGCATTAGTGTTATACTAATGCTTTAAGCAGCAGGAATATTCTCGCTAATCTACTTTTGTCTGAAGTTGATCGTGACACGTGTTGTGTTCAGCTAGGCGACATATCAAAGGTGTCCCTCGACTCACAAACGCAGTTCTCACTTGTTTTTTTTCCCCAAAGCACACTGACCAGGTAACGTTACAGTTTTTATCCCTGTCCGATCAGAGCACAATATACCTATTTAGCTTCTGAAGGCATGACAGGCGTTACTGCCAACATATATTGGGCAACGCTATGTGATATACTGCAACACGAGTGTCAGTGCGGGGTTGCTTATATGAAGGTCTAAAATAGTCAAATATCGTATCTTTAGCAGTGCATCACCGCGAAAAGCCTTTTCGTAGAGGCCCAATACGTACAAACACTTCTCTTCTTTAACCTCCTGATCGATTGAAAGGCTCTTTGTCTTAAAAAAAAAAGAAGGAGAGAACCTGACGCAACTCACCAGGCAGGACGGGCGTTTGCACGCACAGCGCAACTATTTCCGCGCTTTGGTCGCGGAAATTCTCGAAACCGATCACATTATTTTCATCGGTCACAGAGAGCCTTTCGGCTTCGACGAAACACCTCGATTCGACGCCACAAGAGATAAATTTGAACGCAGCATCGAGCGAAAGAACCACCGTGACCATGGACGTCGTTTCCACTTTTGTTTTATTTGGACAGTGTTGCCAGCACTAGTGGCGGGTAGTGGAGTAGTCAATACAGTGCTAGCACTTAGACGAGTCCATCACAGAACAACGGTACGTTCGTGCGCAACGAAAATAACCTTAAGCTAGGCGCGTTCGTTTCAGTCCAAGATAATGACTGCGGTGTTGAGAATTTCGCACCACGCGTGAACGCCTGACTGAAACACTGCGTCACCGTTGTCTATCACGTTCCTGTCTCTTTCCCGTATGAGTCTTATCTGTCAACATACTGAGAAAAAAAATCAATTATGAGGTTTTAGGTGTCAAAACCACGACCTGATTATGCGACGCCGTAGTGGGGGTCTCCGAAAATTCGGACCACCTGGGATTCTTCAACGTGCACCTAAATCTAAGTAGACGGGTGTTTTCGCATTTCGCCACCATCGAAATGCAGCCGCCGTGGCCGGCATTCGATCGCACCAAGAAAGGGAGCTCAGCAGAAGTAAAATAAATAAATAAATAAATAAATAAATAAATAAATAAATAAATAAATAAATAATATGCAACTGACCTCCCCAACTTTTTCTGTCAATAATAACCCTTCCCCCTTCTCTTCCGGCATGCTGCAACTGACGTTGCGCCGAAATTGCATACCGAAAGTTCTAGCTCATTTACGATGGTGCAACAGACCTTACCAACGCTCCAAAACTTGCGGACCGCTAAACCAGTAAAATAAAGAGAGGCAGAGAGACAGATTTTTCTCGGCGCTATTGAGGCCTGTATGGAGGCATAGATATTGATTACAGAAGGATATTTCTTAACTTTTGCGTGGCCACACTTCAGCGTCCTTCGAAAGAAAGAAAATAAGGCGATTTTGGTAACAGGGCCGTCCGGCCTCGGTGTCATTCCTTCGGGCCCCGCGTTCGGAGAACTTAAGCAATTCAAGTAAATGTCTGCGCTTGACGGCAGAAAATGTACATTCAAGAAAACGTACATTGCCCGAACTTAAGCACTTCGTCGCTCTGCTTTTTGCGGAGGAAGCAACAGCGTTCGAGCTCCGTTACCGCCATTCTCATTTCGCATTCTCGCCTTTTTTTAATTTTAGAATAAAGCACGCTGTCATTTGATCGCGTGTTTCTTTTTTTTCTTGCACTTTTCCGCTTCATCAGCGACAAAGCACCCGCTCTTACCACTTCGGTCAAGCGACGCCATATATTGCCGCCAACAAAGTGAGCCTCGGGCAAGGGCCACTTGATTGATGGCCTCCAAACTTTGGTCTGCATAGAGAGACAATTTATGGGCACAAGACAGAGCAATAAGGGAGATCCTGAAGGGGGAGGCCACACGCAGCGTGATGAATAGAAAACGCCGGCAACGCTTAATGGCTCATTTGTCACACCGAACGCTGCTGCTACCGGAAGGACGCAAAAGCAAGCACTATGGTCGCCTTGGTCACCTAAGGTGGCAAGCAACCGAACGCGGCTTAGAACTAAGATTCGAGGACACGCAGTTTCTAAGCCCCGCCTAGAAGAGAATGAGGCGTTGGTGGTTATGCGGGTTTCCCGCCAATCGCTTGCTGTTCGCTGTACAAGAGTGCGAAGCTGCACTTCTTGGTTTAGCATCGTTCCGAGAAAAAGAGCACAGCGACGTGAAAACGCGCGTTGTTTTGTCTTTCTTCGGTCCTGTTGCTTCACCGTTTTTTCACGGAATGATGCTTTCTACAGTCTAGTTGGTTGACGCAGTTGCGTTTTGTCAGTACGAGAAAGATGGTAAGTACATACGTTTGCATGTACGCGCCGGTTCAGTTTGATTACGGCGCCCGCAGTTCAGCAGATCGTGGTTCGGTTGATCGCGTATCGCGCGGTCGCGATGCCACAACGGCGGCTCCGAATATTAAACCTTTGCTGAAAGCGCAGCTGCGCCAACTGATTAATAAAGCGGTGCATGTTACACTTGTCGATCTAAATTTATCACTTGGAATATCGCATATTGTCAATCAGCATGAACGTCAAAAGTGGACAGCTTTTCTTCGTAAACTCCGTTGGACATCCACGTACAAAAACGGTCGCTTGCGTATACTGCTAGCACACACATGAATATATGAGGAATATATATTTTTTTTAATCAAACGACATCTGCCTGATGAGAGAGTGTGCGCGCGTAAGGGGAATGTGTTGCATGTACCTGTGCGCGTGCGTGAGTGCGATCGCATACACGTACGGCAGCAATTTATTAGAACGTGATTAGAGGACAAAACCACGCACTCCGCTGTTGGCGCGTCATTCCTTCGTGACAGCGGGCGTGATTCCACCTCCTTGCACACAACGCCACTAAAGCGATCATCGATCACGAGGAGTGAAAACAATATGCACCGTAAGAACGAAAGGCCCAACCCAGCCCTATCGTAGGATAAACTATGTTACTTCACCTGCTAAGCAGTCAGTAACGCCAAATAAGTTCTGCCATTATCTAGAGAATCGCGGGACAGCGCTTGCATGTGGGCTCCCTAACCTCAGTGGAAAGCGTCAGCCAATATGCGGTTGAACAATGGGCTTGTAACAACCCTGAGGGAAGCAACCTCCTTTCTTACAAGGTCACGGCTGAATGCAGACTATGGAAGCACGAGACAACACGATTTGCAACAATTCTACTGCCCGAACGCAGTGTTGTTCCACGTGGGCCAGGCTGCCGAGGAACAAAAGTCTGACCTCGAACGGAAACTGGCAAATTTAACCATCTATATAGGAGAAAGATACCCGTGATAACTACTGCGCAATAGTCCATCATTTGTCGCTTACTCGACCCAGGTAGTCGTCAACCCTATGGCGATAACTTTGCCGGGCTATACCGTGCATAGCGGAGCTTGTCTGCTGGTTCTCTAAGGGAGCCCTCGCATGGCAACATATTTAGGAAGGTGTAATCCTAGCCGCAGATACGCACCGCAGCAGTTAACTTAGCGGACTATTTTTCTCTCTAAATGCAACATGCGATATGTTGTTCGGGCGGGAGGGCGAACTTCATCGGAACTTTGAATGGCGTTTGCGAAATATGCTGTTCTGCTTTGCTTGTCTACGAGGGAAGCCGTAGTGCCGGGCAACAATTTAATTTCAACCTCTTCCTGTTCTTTTACGGCGCACCCAAATCAAAGTACACGTGCTTTCTCTTCCCCGCTCAATCATTCTTACAATTATTTTTATCGTTTTTTTCGTCGTTTAATTTTTCTAGTAATGCGGACGGTGAAGGTCGCGGTACTCGATCCTACGACGTCGTGCCCAGCACCAGGAAGCCATCGTGGTGAAGGAACCTCGCGAATAAGGCTAATAAATAAGTCGGGGCAACTCGTGCGTAGTAACGACGCACGAGATGCCACATTTTTCCACGATTAGACTTCACTTCAGAGTGATTCGAAGGGAAACACGACTAGAATGAAGGAACACACAAGAAAATGGCTGAACAGATCAGGGCGCCGCACGTTGGGGGGGGGGGGGGGGGGCTGCGAACGTGCGGCGTTCGCGGTAGAAGAAAGACGGGATGGGCGCCGTACGCCCACGTAGAGCTGCTGCGCGCGTCAATGGCGGCCTACTTCCCCCACTTCCGGCTCTCTGCCGATGCCCAGAGCTTCCGGGGCCAGCGTGTACACACCACATGCGCAGTGAGCAGCGGCCACCACGACGTGTGCGCAGCTTCTCCCACTTCTGCTTCCGCCTCGGAAGGAGCCGGATCCACTGGTTGTTCCGCAGCATCCCACGGGTACCCTTAATGCCGCCCAGCTCGTTTTACTCGTATACCACTGCGAGCAGCCTGCGCAGGCCTTTAGTTTGCCCTACGGTGGGCCAAATGTCAAGAGCGAGATCGCGGCCATGGAGAGGCCCAACGCTGACAGGCCTGTGCGGGGAGGCTCGTTTACTTACGACTTGTTCAACTGGTCGTTGAACAACAAAGAGAATAAAGCGCAGATCCCACGCACCGTGGGAATCGATGTTACGCGAATCATCTTTGCTAGTATCTGGCCACCAAGCATCGTTCGGGATCACGCAAAGCGTTACCAGGGGGACCGACAAGTTTGCGCAAGTCTGGCAGCTGTGTGTCTGACGCGAGCGTGTGTGTCGCGACAGCAGCAACGCGACGGGTGAAGACGATCGTGTGACGCCGACGGCATGATTTCTGCTCTGGCCGCTTCGACGCGAGCTTACGACATGCCGATTGTTGGGTACAACATAGGTGCTAGGCGAGCGCAGTCGAGAGAAACACGCATTGTGTCGTACTACGCGTCGTGGCCTAAGGCTGTGCCATGTGCTGTTTGTTAAAAGGACAATGACATTTGCACTACGGCGATGAAGCGTTGAAACCTGTTCGACCTGAGCCGATCAGCCGATCATAAAGGCGGTACAGCGTCGCACAGTTTCTACGTAGCATTGGCTGCTACGAGGAAAGTACTGGGGAATGCGGGCCGATCCCGAAGACGGTACAGTCTAACGCAGCGTTGCAGAGCGCGAGCTGTCACGAGGAAACAACGTTGCAGCGATGTTCAAACTTGTCACAAAGCTCAATCTCGCGGAGGCAGCTGACGACGGGCAAGAATTAGACCACAAAATACCGACACAGCAGAACATATTACGTCGCCTAGATGATCTAAATATGAATTTCGAGCTCCCGGTGAGGGGGCCTAAATCAATAATATCCTTCTTCTTCCCTCGTTTATTTCTTACACTTTCTCCAATAGCTAGGTCGTTTCAAGCGCTCCATTAGCACTATTGAAATCGCGGTAAGCCATATATGACCCGAGCTCTATTACGAGGCTCAACTGGGCTCCGATATGCATAACAATAGAAACACCGTTGTCCCTGCTGGAGCCGACAAATCCACGAAGAGGACAGAGATATTTAGTGCGCACAAAAAATCTCAGTCACAGGTGATTTGGAATGCTGCGCCTTCATCAGACTGCGGATATCGAACCCGCAACCTCTTATATTCAATAGCAGGGCATCACATCGACCAGGTCAAGGCGCAAAATTTATAACCATGTCGATGAAGCTCCTGCTTTATTCTTTCTCTCATTTGCACTGCATTTATGGTTCTGACACGACCTCAAGCTGGAAAAAAATAGTCTTCACTGAAAGACTTCTCCTCCTCCTCTTCTTCAAGCATTTTGCTATTAGGCCTTTGTTCTCCGCGTTACACATGCATGCTACGCCCTGGATATAATTACGCGTTAAAGGTACACTAAAGAGAGAAATCATTTCACATGTGTTAGTAAATTAACCTTCTACAATACCACGAACACCACTCTTACCGCGAGAAGCTTGGTGAGCCAGGAGAGGCGTCAAAACAAAATACACGTAGTGACGCCGCCTTCAAATTCCCCCGCCAGCATTCCGTGACGTCAAGGATTTTGACGGGCAGATACGAGTCTTGCGTAACTCTTTATCGGTAAAAATGGACTACGCTGTATTCTAAATGAGCCAAGAACTGAACATGGCGAATTTCGGGAATTCTTTACTGAGCCAGCGAGGTCCAAACGCAAAAAAAAAGCTACTTTGAAATCCGTGACGTCACACTGACGGTACCGTCATTCGGGTTTCGGCGCGCAATAAGGAAGAGAGAACGTTGACGTTCATTTGTTCTTCTATTAATCAACGTATTATCGCGAGATTAACAATAGAGTTTTCAAACAATACTTTATCAGTTTACAGATTTAGTGTTTTGTTTTAGTGTCCCTTTAAGCTACAAAGAAGCGCTGGCCTGCAGTAGTTTACGACGCTCCAATATCGATCAATTTTCATTCGATCCGTATTCTTCTTGGAAGCAGACAGAGTTGGCGTTGTCTCGGCATTCCCCTTCTTTGTTCTTGCTCCCTTCTTATTTCTCGCATAGATATAATGCAGGAAGAAAAAAAATCTGCCAGCTTAAAAACACAGTAACCTTCAGATAAAGACTGAACTGTCCTGGTTCGTCGAAAGCTCTATGAGTTTGTTTCTAAGCGCCACATGCCTGTCGTCTGCCACAGAACAAGTCTTCATTGACCGACAGGACGCTGTTCTTTTTATGGGGATGTCCATCAATGAACACCGAACAAGAGCCTTCCTACCGATGCGCGCGGCATGCGATTTCTCCCTGTCGAAGCAGCAACTGTCTCGAATGATCTCTTTGTGCTTCTGAGCCCTTAAACCCACTCCAACTGCTCGCCTTCATTCATGTGTCAGCATTTGTAGTTATATCAATTCACAGTGCGGACAGCAGTAACTTTCTAACATCCATTTCCTTTATTTCAAAGTCAAATAAAGAACCTACTATAATACTACCTATTTACCAACAGCAACAAATGCCGTCAACGTGCATGCGTTGTTACAGTATATCAAAGGGATTTCAGAAGAGGTGGAACATTACAGCTTAAATGGTAACTTAAATACGTATAAGACACGTGGAATGCGGGAAATGTAAATTCAAAACGAGGAGCAAAGCGCGCTTCCGCTTTCATCTTGTTCGCGTTTCGCTCAAGACATATAGGCGGCACTTGGTTTTGTTGAAACAAATATCCAAGCGTTGTCCCCATTCATGTATTCTAAGGAAACAAGCGATAAACATACGGTATTTTTTTTTTTTTTGCTGACTACCTTTTGGAAGACAAAGTATGAATTGGGAGCAGTGAAAACTTAAAAGCATTCACCACATCGAGTCACCGAAATTCCACGTGCACAAATTTATGCAAGTCTTCTTTTACTCATTTTCGTCTCTTGTTTCTTCATTTACGAGGCCCATTTCAGTGCACAAAATACGTCCGCGCTTGCCTCCGAGAACTGTACGCATGTTGACGTTATGGAAGAAAGCGAGCTGCATGACACCCATGGTGTGTTAAGGAGCGACCTACAACAGCATGTGCTATACTGCTATCGAAGAGAAAGCCTGCGCGCTTTGAGTGGTGACGTCATGTCGAGACACTGGGAGTCCGGAAATTTTAATGGCGGCTGTGGGCTACGCCTATAGAATAATCATCTTTTGTTTTTCGAAAGGGTGCAGATGGTTTTTAATGAGAACATCGGCTGCCGAGATAACACCACAGTCATGATTTTCAGAACGCGCGCGTTTCATTTCTGTTTGTTTATTTGTTTAGTTGGCTAGTTAGTTATCTAGTTAGTTAGTTAGCTAGTTAGTTAACTAGTTAGTTAGTTAGTTAGTTAGTTAGTTAGTTAGTTAGTTAGTTAGTTAGTTAGTTAGTTAGTTAGTTAGTTAGTTAGTTAGTTAGTTAGTTAGTTAGTTAGTTAGTCTTCATTTGGTTTCATACTTCGAAGTACTTTAGATGGAGCTATTACAGTTGTGAGAGCACTAGGCAAAGCATATGTAAACACAAAAAATTCGGCAGGGACAAGAGTGCTTACGTGTGGGAATGCGAAAGCATTATACTGCTTGTAAACCTCGGAACGCCTTGAACGCGCTGATGTTGTACACTCATGACATGGCACCACCTGCTCCCCATTGGCTGCACCTTCACGTGCCAATGACGCACGAACTAGACACACCTTTAATCAGCCAGAACCGTGGCGCCGCTGTGGCGTTGGGGAAGCGTGCTCGTCTCGCACCCACGCCCAAATTTATCCAATTTTCTTTTCAAAGTCATTAATTTACTTTTTTTACAGGAACCTCCCTGAGAAATGTGACGTCGATCGGAGCATTCTTTCACGTGCTTTTCCTCTTTGCGCTGTCGGCCATTTTCGGTATTATGCTTAGGTCACGCCGACTACGACGGTTTTGCGCTCAATGCGCCATATAATACTTTCGCATTCAAAAAAAAAATTGACAGGACCCGTCTCATTATGACTGTCGATGTTAATGTGATTGGCGTGCAGTGACACGGCCGTATTGCAGAAGAGAGCTTTATTTAGAATCTGTAGTGGTCATTCTGAAATTTCCATTGCTTCGGCTGTATGCGGCACGCATTCTCCGGGATCGCCCTACTTTGCTACCAGCCCATGGCACTCGCTCGCCAAGGTCGGCCATGATCAAGACGGCACGACGACGACTGTGCGAAGACGACGCACTGGCAACGATGGAACGACAAGGCAGTACGACAATGACGGTACGACGACAATGGAGATGCCTATTCCGAAATTATGGCGATGGTAGCGACAACAGAATGACGATGACGACGACGACCGCACGAGGAGAACGGGATAACGACGAGTGCATGTATGACGACGACGGCCTGACGACGACGGTATGAGAGGAATAGGATGACAAAGCTGGAATGATAATGAGGGAACGACCACGACGGCGTCACGTGGTCGGTCACAACGTCAACATAATTACCATTGATTGGCAACAGCACGATGACGATGGAGCGAGCGAGTGATATGACGACGACACGGCACGATGACAATATGGCACGACATTTCTGAAAAATGACGATGGTACGAAGACCACGTGACGATGACGGTATGACGACAATGGGATGACGACGATGGCATGACGACGATGGCACGAGTAGATTCAAAAGTTGAATGCATTGGTGCGAGCTTAATGGATGGCTGTTTCTTGCGTATGACCCAGTTTTGCATGTTACAGTTTTTATACGCTCTGCTCTGCCAAGTGTAGTGGCGTGAGATAAATAGCGAATATGAGATTCTTAGACAAGCGAGTGGGTTACACAAACTCTAAGGCTCAGGCGGCACAAAAGTTTGCTTAGCTCCGAACTAAACAGCTACAAGCGAAATTGAACAAAAACAGCGCACGCCCGAACGCATGTGCGACTGCAAATTAACTCCCAAAACTTTGCCTGTCGGAAACTTTGTTTCCGTTCCTTTCACGGGCAGGCTCTGTTCGCGGATGTTCGCGAAATGGTTTCCGGCTGGAAGCTTGTCTGAGGGCCCAACCCTCGACGTGGCAAACACACCTGTTACCACGCCGGGACCTTCGGATGCTCTCATGCAAATGAGGGGACGAGTTTTGCTGCGCTACGGCTTGCTCTTTTTTTTTTTTTTTCAAACGAGAAGCGCGACATTTGGCTAGTCGAGAAAACCGAGAAGGCGGAACAATTTTGGCGACAGTGCTAAGAATTAATTTAGGTCAGAGTTCAAGGAGGAGACAGGAGATCTAACGTTGGTCGGCGCAACCCTGGTAAAATAATGTCAAGAACACAGCCTAAGGATCTTGGGATAATGGCGGAAGGCCCATGCACGGAAAGCTTAACAAGAAGTTGAACAAAGGTTGCAGAGATTGTGCTCGACGCTTTAGCTGCAGGCGCAATATACGTAGAAATCTGAGGCCCTTTGTTCAAGATTGATTAGTTTCGTCAGTTCGCTCATTTGCGCTCTATTTAACGTTTGGTCTTTTGACACATTGCAGTCGTCTGTAGCCGACACCCACTTCAAGAAACTCGGTCATTAATCATCTACCTCTAATAAGAAAGTAAATCTCCAATACTCAGAATTAAATGGAGAGAGAAAAGAAAGAGACAGACATTCCTTAATACTAAATCATACTGTCAATGCTATGGACCAACCAAACAAGAAAACAGACGTGGTTCGAAGCCTATAGTGTGGGACGCGATGCAACTTTTTTATCATTCTGCCTCTCTGAACATTTCTGACGTGTAGTTGGAATTTAGGTTACGTACACTGATTAGTTCAGCGAAAACATCTCACACGCAATGTAGGACAAGACTTTGTGGAAATCCAACGTTTCTAGGAACATTTCACTGACGCAGACCTTCAAAATTGGAGTACAGTCTTCCGCAGTTGCAAACGTGCCCAACTGGTAAGTTCATTAGTAATTCTAAGAGGAGGACGAAGACGAAGTGATCTGAGCAAGCATCGCTTCCTGCCTTGCTGCGCTAGTTTTGTCATAGCGGGGGCTTAATTGTGCTTCTTGGACGAGACGGTCGTCTGAAGCGATGACAGACGACACGCCACCACTTGCGTCGAGCACGCCTCTTCGCACTGCGTCTCGCAGGGACATATTGTAAGGCTTGCAACGCAGCCATGGAGACGTCCGGTTCCTGTTTCTCCAACAGCGACCAATGGACTCCGACAACGACTACACCGTCGTGGAGGGCAATCGACTGAAGAGAAAACACAGCAACACAACCAAAGACGTGAGTGAGCAGAGCCCCAACGGGCCGCCTACTCCGACTTACAGGATTGCTTTTGTGCCACTCGACGTGTCTAAGAATTTAAATTCTGTGCACAGACAGATTCTTAACACCTACCTTGGTAATGTGGCTCCGAAAGGAATTAACGAAGTGCGTTTCAACACCGAGAAAAATGTAGTCACAGTGGAAGTAGCGACGCAGGCTGCCCTAGAAAAATTGAAAACCGTGCGCATACTAGGACACATAGAAGGCCGGTCATTCGTCGTGCACAGTGGTCGCAATAGGGCAGGTGTTATCTCCGATGTCATGATTGACATCAGTGACGAAGAGCTACAAAGGCTTCTGTCTTCAACAGTGAAGGTAATCGACTTTCACAGCTTCGGTCGCTCGACGAGCGTCAAGCTTCTTTTCGAGGGAGACACGCTACCTGATCATGTCAAGGTGGGCTACGTGAGACACCCGGTGCGTACTTATGTGCCCCGACCATTGCAATGTCGCAAGTGCCTAAAGTGAGACACCCGGTGCGTCCTTATGTGCCCCGACCATTGCAATGTCGCAAGTGCCTAAAGCTAGGCCATGTCAGCGCTGTCTGCACAGGCCAGACGGCATGCCTCCGCTGTGCCGGCAGCCATGACGTATCTTCATGCACAGTAAGACAAACGAAGTGCTCGAATTGCAACAGACCCCACGAGGCCAATTCCAAGGATTGTCCTAAACAGAAAAAGGAGAGAAAAATACTGAACCAAATGAGCAAGACAAGTATGTCCCACAAGGAAGCGGCAGCGTCAGTGCAACACCGAAGGAGACGAACGCGTCGTCGGCGTGGACAAGCTGTAGGTCCAGACGAGAGCTTCCTGGCTCCAATTCCACAGGTCCAGCAGAAGGTAATTGAATCGGCATCGATAGATAAACCACTGCTTCAAGCGAGCCGCGCAAACCCGGAACCGAATGTATGGCCACGCTTATACCGCCGCGCTCACGGGCCTCAGACTGTCAGCGCGAGCAAGGACAGTGCACTCAGATATCGCCATCGGACTCTGTCATCAAAGCCATGCTGCGACAAATAATCGCCGCCCTGCAGCTGCTACTGTCCGGTTTAAGTACGCCAGTGGCGCTAACAGCGGCAAAAATTATGAACGCTATATAAAGCCTCTTCGCTGCGCTGCAGTAACTTATACTTCTGCCCGCGAAGATGACTGTGCTGTGCTGTGAAGTGTACACGTGCGCATTACACAGAAACATTGTGCTGTGCAGCCCTAATCATATTCACCATACCACCACCATCCTTCCTCTCCACATCCTATCTCTGTTATTCCCCAAACCCCTTCCCCAGCGTGGAGTAGCAGGCTAGAGGCATTTCACTCAGGCCAACCTCTCTACCTTTCTGCCATTAAATATTATCTCTCTCTCTCTCTCTCTCTCTCTCTAAGATAATTGGATAACCATGCATTACATTTTGACGCACAAGTTTGTGCAGTAAACCTGAAGAGAGCGAACACCGCTATCTGCAACAGGCGATTGTTAAGAAAAATTTGTGGAATAATTGAGAATGACGCGGGTTAAAGTATAACCTCGCTGTCTTCGCGTCAGGGTTGCATCCTCTAGTAGAGTGGCCAAGCGTTCAAGCCATCTTATTAGCATGGAAGGCGGGGGCTAGCGAAGCAGATCGCGTTAAATTGCCGACAACTAGTATACGATCTGATTACGGCAATTACGCGTAGTGGATGTACGTGTAATTGCGAAGACAAGTTGGAACCTCGCAGCAGCTGGGCAAGCTGGCAGGAAATTGGAGCACACTGCCATTGGAGACCACGCGGTGGGTGATGCGCCCCCTTACTGGTTCCATTGCGTGAGGATCCAGTGCACCCCACCCCGCTCCCACTTCCAACACTGATGGCCGTACCCCTTCCCCGCCTTTCCCGTCCCAAAATCGTCCTTCTCTCGGAGGTGGTGGTGGCAGTAGGTGGGGGGACGCAAAATACGTTTGCGGAGACCCCGGCAATGAAGCAGTATATAGTAATTCCTGCAACGTCCGCCTCTAAGCACTCGTCCTCCCTTACAAATACAAATGAAAGTTAGAAGCGTAACTTTAGGGACGTCTGCATTCAAGGTTTCCCGATGACTCAAATGATCTCTTTCACAAACGTTTGCTTGATGCTTACAAAAGTAACAAAGTATCACGTACAAAGCGAGAAACCTCGAATAGACGGCTCGCAAGCTATGCAAGCTCGTGGTTTGCAGCCTACGGGGTCTTCCCGCTAAGTTACCTATAAAGCGTACTCCGTTTCACAATAATGTGCCGCCGGACGGGCTATATTATAAGTGAGGCGCGCTCGCGCGCAGGACTGCGCTCGAAACAGTTCTCGGAACGCAGACATTCTGCGTAGCGAAATGTGCCTTCTGATAGGCTGACGCCAGCTGCGGATTATTCTCCAGAGCTGACGTTAGCGCTATTGTCGGTCATAAAGATTGGTGTAATAAATCCCACGTTCTTCCGGGTCTTTGATTATCACTGTTCCACTGCAGCGTCATACATTCGTGAAACAAAATGTAAGCCTTTTGCCAAATTCCTATCCAATGTCCGAATTATGCAGCGAGATACTCCGCCGTGGCCTATTGGCTACACATACAGCAGGTGCTCGTCTTTATACGAAACATTTATTTATTTATTTATTTATTTATTTATTTATTTATTTATTTATTTATTTATTTATTTATTTATTTTTGACTGCCAGGACTAGGCCCTGGCCGTTCTAGCTTATAGGCTGCGTGGCTAGGCGGACATTAGTGGGGAGAAAAACTTCAACGACAGCTTCACTAATTAACTAAAGTATGCGAAATAACTTCCGATTTACTAACTTTAGGGCACGTGTAATTGCTAAATTGAAGCTGAGGAGTAGAAGCCATGTATGAAATTAGTACAACTGTCAATGTATGCAGCCTTAAAATGTGATACGAAATAAATTGGCGTTCCAGTTAACATTTTCCCAATAGCGTGCATCTAAAAGTTCGGGACTATCTTAGGTGGAATGCCAAGACATTTTTAGCAGGTATTTGGGACGGACATCTCGCTAGTGGTGCTAATCTTAGGATTTCTGCTCGGTAGACATGATTTCAGGACTCCTCAGCTTCAATATCGCAGTTAGAACACGCGTAGTAATGTTAGCAATTAAACACTACTTAACGCACCTTAGGCAATTAGTGAGACTATCACGGAAATTTTTCTTGCTGTTAATGTCCACCCAGCTACGTAGACATATCTCCAAGAATGGCAGGGGCTTAGATATGGTAGTTTGTTTTAAAGTAAAGCCTCCCGTATAAAAAGAAACACTCCGCGTAGGCGACCCGATGCATCGCGTCAGTTTGAGGCGCTTCGTGCATATACAGATTTGGAGAAAAAAATAAAGAAGCAAGTGACCCTACGCAGATGTCTTTCTCAAAAAGTGACTGCGAGAACAACTATAAATTATATGTCACAGCTTCGAGCTATACCAAGTTGATTATTCGTTAAGTCGTTGCGCCAATAAAAGGAATATGTGTTCAGTGAGCCTGATTTCGCCGAAGCGACGCCATAACTCCTATCACCGCTCATTAATGTGGCTCGCGCGGTTGCTGCTGGCACTGACAGTGATTGGACGGCGTGACGCGGGAGAAAGGGAAGATTCGGGTGGGTAGTTTTAAAAAGCAGGAAGGGGGGTGGGGAGGTTTAGCCGAATATACAGATCGGGAAGCGCGCTCGAGAGAAGCTCTGCTTTTGTTTCGTGGTCTCCCGCTGAGCCCATCTGTGCCTATTGATCGGCCATCCTGCCGGAGGCTGCGGTCAGCAGCCCCGAACAAAGAAGTGTGCTGCCGGCGGAACGCTATCAGATTTTATTACAGCCCGAATTAAAGATCGATCGAGTAGCCACATAAACGTTCGTTTGGCCGCTTGCTCCTTCGTGGCATGATATGGGCTCTGCCTACTTTTTAATGGAGACTGCATTTTCTTTTTAAGGCCCTACTCGCCTCCCCGGGCTGCCCCATTTCTTGTCCAAGGACTTGGCGAGGTTTTATTTCACTTATGCAGTTGAAGCGAATTGTTTTCTCGTTCCTTATTAATTAATTTCGAAGCTAGCCTATCGGACGCGAGTTAAACCGCACTGAATCAAAGAAAATCAAAACGAAAACGTTTTAATGAGCAGAGAACCGGTCACTAAAGGAATTAGGACGGGTGAACTTGGAAAGTCGTTAACGGGCCGCTCGGGTAGAAGTTAATCTGTGCCCAAAGTGCAATGAGAGACAAATTTCTCGCAATACGGTCTCTTGCTGAATCTTCTCCGGAGCTTGGCGCCTCATTTTTGTTTGTTTGGTTTTCCCTTAAACTACTAAGTTTTTACTACGTTTTATACGTTTTATACGTTTACTACGTTCTTTTCCTATTACTTTTTCTTTTACTTCTTTCTTTTACAGCTGAGGAAAGTAATGTAAGATCATAGCAGCGTTTAGTGTCGGGAAAAGCAAAAAAAAAAAGAAAATAGAAAGCTCGAAGTTGCCAACCCGTTGTCGAATCTTCCGGCAGCTAATGAAGTTTGAAGTTAATTTCAGGCAACTAAGGACAAAAAATAAACAGTTACCTAGGGGACCGACGAAAAGGCAGAAAAACCGGACAGGGCGGCGCCTGCCCCCCGAAAGCCCATATTCACCACCGAAATGACGCAAAGCTCAGTGTGTTGTGATTGTGTGTCTATGCTCCTTTCTTTCCTTATATCTACTTTGTTACCACTTTACCTCCCCCTGCCCTCTCTCCCCAGCGTAGGGTAGCGAACCGGATCTTTTTCTCTGGTTAACCTCCCTGCCTTTCCCCTTTTCCTCTCTCTCTCTCTCTCTCTCTCAGTGTTAGTTTCACAAAAGCTAAAACAGTGCAGAAAAAAACACAGCATAAGACACAAGAAGTAGTTGTGTAGAGTAACGATGTTGAACATAAATATACGTAAATAAGAATTATTACATTTTAGTCACAAAAACTATACAAGTGAAACCAAAAAGGTGACAAAATTAATGCACGCAAATGACAGCGAAAGATTTATTTTCGCGACTTCCAAATGACACCAAGTGTAAAAGAGACAAACGGCAAATACTTTTAGACAACATGGCACAAGGTTTAGGTTTGTATTGTTAATAAATATGAATGTACTTTTCTTTTAAAAACACGGTATGAGCCGATCTCCTCAATCAAAGGAGCTACAAAAAGGTGTTGGCTTTAAAAAAAATGCGTAATCAGATAGCTTAGTTTTCCGGTGCCGTACTTGGCACATGGTTTCCCTGTCCTATAAATCGTAAAATCTTATGGCGTAGGTTGTGACAGTGGTCTCTCGCAAGATGCCTCCGAAAAAAAAAAAAACTGAAGGATCATATTTTACTTGGTTGTAGATAACTACCACCATTTTTTTCACAACGTTTCTAATGGTTAGTACTGCATGTTTCTTTTATTTTCTCTTTTTTTAAGAAACGCCGTAAGAAACCTGTGTGATTCTCTTTCTATTAGTCGTATAGCGCTTGTTTGCAAGCTATGAATTCTATCTGCGTTTGCTTTAGTCGTATTCTTCTATACAAGAAGACAGTAGTAGAGATGCGAATGAACTGTTGTGAAATATAGTTGTTCTTTTTTAACCATTGTGAAAGCAGTTGTCGTAATTTAAAAATAATACCCGTAGATATTGAAATACATACAACGGACGTAATTGGAGTGCAAGGACCAGTCTAAGTGCTCTTGAAAAAGTACCTCAAGATAGCTATGCGCTGTGATGCGTTCAATTTTTTGCCCCTTAAAAGTCATGTCAGCGTCTCTCGTGATGGTCTTATTACGTGGGCGGAATAAAACATATTACGTTTTGTTAGTGTCTAGTTCTAGTCTATTATTTTTGAGCCAGTCAGGCAGATGTCTCAACCAAAGCTTTGCCTGTTGTTCAAGAAGATTGAGCGCGTTACTAGAGAATACATTAGTGTCATCAGCGTATAGAACTATGGCGGTTATGAGTGGTATGTTAGGAATGTCGTTGGCATAACTAAATGAAAAGCAAGGGGCCTAGGATTGACCCTTGTGGGACGCCACATGTTATTTTACCCATATTAGATTTAGTGTCAGTAACCACAGTATATTGCTGACGATCAGTCAGATAACATTTTATTAGTTCTAAAGCCATTCCTATAATTCTGTGTTTAGTCAGTTTCAGTAACAAGTGAATCGAAAGCCTTCTTGAAGTAAATCTCTAAAGTGAGTAATTTATGTTCAATATTGTCCCGCATTTTTTCTTTAATATCTAGTAAGGCCGGTTCAGCAGATTTTTTTTTTCATTTGGGAACCACATTGTTGTTTTGTGATCATCTTTTCCTGCAGTATATAACTAGAAAGTCGCAAGTTTATAACGTGCTCAAGAACTTCAGAGAATATAAACGATAAAGAGATTGGCCTATAATTATTGAAACTATTTTATTAGCGCCCTTAAATATAAACGATACCCTAGCGATCTTTAAATAATCAGGGAAAATACTAGAACTAAGCGTTATGTTAGCTATTTGCGATAGCGACTGACTTATAATATGGGCAAATGCTTTAACAGGCCAAGGTTTTAATTCATCAACGTTGCACGCACAGCTATTAGCGCGACAGCGCTAAGGGCCCCGCGTCGCAGAAAATGCGGTGTCGGCGCCGACGGAGTTAACCGTGAGCGAAAATTGGCGCATGTATTTATGTAAGTGCATATGCCACGCCTTGCCATGTGGAAGGCAGTATATATGGATTATACTGCCACACCATTCTATCCCTAAAGTTGCTCATGCCTTGTCTTATATTTCTTACAAAATTATTCATCGGAATTTCGAGAATGACAGCCCACAAACAAATGTCATACATCAAAATACCGACTGCGCCTGCCTTTTAGTTAAGTCTTCTCAGACTTAGATATTAAAAGTGTGAAACAATAACAGGAACCTGAAAATGATGTAATTGTATTTTTTTGTGTATGTGCGCTACCTCCGGGATCGGCCCACGCAAGAGGCCGCGTTTCTACCAGAAAGCCCGCCTTCGTGCGTTGCAACGTTTCCCGTCAAACATTGCGGTTACATAAACTGCAGTTGCCGGGAAGCATGAGAAGCAGTCGGCGATCTTTGAATGCTATCGCGTGCCACTCTTAAAGGCGAGGCTTGGACGTCCTCCAAGTTTGTCTTATTATTTTTGCAATAGTGTGTATATTTCAGGTTCAGTTGTGGGGAAAATAAGAGCTGGGAACATGAAACCTTAAAAATCAGCGTTGCAGTCACATACATACATACATACATACATACATACATACATACATACATACATACATACATACATACATACATACATACATACATACATACATACATACATACATACATACATACATACATACATACATACATACATACATACATACATACATACATACATACATACATACATACATACATACATACATACATACATACAAAATTACATTATTCGATTCGATAAATTAGATTGTTTAACGTACTATCATGTGGGAGAACTGTGACGTCAGTGTAGCCGCTCATTAGGAGTAATTTTTCTATTACTTACGATATGATAACGTCCCCTGCTGACCTTATGCATCACAGGAAGAATAAATGAAAGATGGTCGACCAAGGAAAGAAACGCAGACACCACCGTTTAAAGCGCCATCTTCACTTTCTTTTCCCCTGTGGCAACATCAAGAAGCCAACTTTAACCTTCCTATAGGATAGCGTACCACCTGTCGCACATGCACGCGACAAGCTGAACGCACTCACTGAATCAGCAACAAGTGGCCGACAACTTCGGAAGCGCACATGCTGCGCCGTCTCGTTGTCTCGTGGTCGATCCTTGTCGGTCTCCTGTCGCAGCGGTTCCCTTACCGGCAGCCTTGGGTCACTTAGCTGGCCACAGGCGAAAGCTTTGCTAGTGCGCTATCTTGCTGGAGCTTAGTGTAGTGTGCTCGTTAGCATGACACGGACGGGCTAGGAAAGGCCACAACGCTGCCTGCACCTGAACGCGATCGCCACAACTACCACAATTACTAGGCTGCGCTGCCTGCTGGCTGAGCGAAGAAAAATTGGCGTTTATTTTTTTTTTATTACCAATAGCTACCATCCAAGCACACTGTATTCCTGAACCAGCTCTCACTCATCGTAGCATTAAACTCAGCTTGCTTTGACTAAACAGAGCAAGATGGCATGACGCAAGGTACAGACACTGGAGAGTGTCGTCTTTTTTTTTTTTGCGCTACTTAAATGTACGGTGCTAGCTAAGCACATCTGTCCGAGCGTGTACGCGAGTGACGTGTGTAGACTGTGCGCTAACGAGAGAGCCACCGCGGCTCACATCCTTTGGGACTGTAGTATAAATCCAGGAGAAGCCAGCGAGAAGACGACGATCCCGCCGCAGCTAGAGGCTGCAACGAGGAGCTATGACCGAGATACACAACTCAAGGCCGTCCAGCAGGTCTCGGCAGCTCTAGAGAGGCAGCGACCTCGCGAAACCGAGGAGAAGGGGGGCAGCACCCCCAGGAAGGCGGCGACGGCCCTCTCGGATCCGCGGAAGTAGCGAGGAACCAAGACCTCGAGGAGCACAATGCATGAGACTGACGTAGTGGCCGGCGTCGCGGTAAAAGCTTGTCCTCCCTGCGTGGAGGGAGCCTAACCGACTCTGCAGGCATTTTCACTAAAGTTGTTTCTCTCTCTCTCTCTCTCTCTCTCTCTCTCTCACTTAATTGTATAATATCACCATGTAGTGCAGCAAGCTACTACTTCCAGCTTGCTACTTGGGATAACCAAGGGCGCCGTAGCAAAAACGGGAGCTGCTGCCCTGCACTGCATCCACGTATTGAAGGACGGTGCGCGAAGACTGGTGGGGGCGATAGAAGAACACCCGTCTCCTACCTACAGGAAAAGTGCAACGGTCGAATACCTGCTAGATAGCGGAACGCCTGTGAGCTCTGCACCGTCGCCTAGGGATGAAGCTCCCATTGAAAACCATGCTTTGGCCGAGAGATCACAGAATGCGCTAGGCGCCGCCTGCGCCCGCTGCGCCCGCCGCGCCCTCTGCCAACGCTTATACACTCTCAATCTCGTTCCGCATGAGTTCAACTCGGTAAGTGCAACCTGTTTTGCAAATACTTTCGACAAATCAACACCTTAATAATGTACGGGCTATTCACCTTTCCTCTTAACGTCACAGCTTCAGGCGTGCAGGCCTTCTGCTGAATAGGAGAAGCTGTGCAGCCAGACACGCGAGGCAGGAGTACGAGGTGGGGTGGCAGTCATCTAAAGACTCCCACGTCCTAAAAGCAAAAAAATCGGACGTGCTGAGTAACGCATGTCGCTGAAAGTAAATCCATACCTCTATTGTCCATTCTCGTACTGCACCACTGCCTTCAGTTTGTTGGGCCGAACGTCAAATTGAGATGTGTAAAAACGAGCTTCCAACGTCGACTTCGTGGAACAGCGAACACCGAGAAAAGGACGAATAAGACCGTATCAGATAGCACTAAGAAATATTAAAAAATTAAGAAGAAAGAAAGAAAGAAAGAAAGAAAGAAAGAAAGAAAGAAAGAAAGAAAGAAAGAAAGAAAAACGACGAAAAGCTGATAGGGAGGCGGCGGTGCATGTCGTCAGACAGTCATAAAAGAACCAAGAGTCCGAGTTTGCGAAGCTGGAACGACTCGACTAGCTGTGTCATTTAATTCGTGAAATAAGAGAAACACCAGTGAATAGTTCAGTCGGTACCGTTCGTGCAGATGAAAATACCACTTGGTCATCGTCATTTAATGTCCTGCCGGGCAACAGCCGCTGCGAAAGGCTTTGTTCTGCCGGTATTTGCAGCGAACGTCTCAAAAGCCCACCTGAGCCTCTTTTTTGACAAGGAAAGTTGAGCGCCTCGGAAGGAACTACGCACAGCGGTCCGCGACTATGCGTTCATTTGGAGAATCCATCGTCGAGGGCTGCAGTTCCACGAAAAAGACAAAAGAATGCGATAAATGAAGCTTTCTTTTTTAATATGCGCAAGAGCCCGTTCGAACCGTTATGCGCGACAAATTATTTTATGCACCGCTTTCAGAAACCTGTCTGTCTGAGGTGTTAGTCGAGGACGGGGGCGATTAAGTGCGGGAAGCAAATTTATCGCCCGTCTTTTTCACCCTCGCTTCGCCAGAAATCTCGCGTTTTTCGGAGACTTCGTGCGTTGCGGCCAGACTGCATTTGCAGTTGCCTGTAAATATAAGTGAGAGCGATCAATTCTGATCCCACGTGGATAAGGAGAGTAAAGACACAATCAGCGTCGCAGCAGTTTGCTTTTACATAACAGATTTTTGTTTCCCTGTTTTGTTTGACGATCGACGATGCTTGGAGGACCGCGTTGTGGCTAAGCCGTGCTCAATGGAATGGTTCAGCGCCGAAGGAGGTTCTTAGTTTTCTCGGCCCTGTAGTGGCCTCTTCTCCTCGTGCTTGACACTTAGTATCGTTTCCGATTCTATCACCAGTTTTACCTAGAGAGAGTGAGAGAGAGAGAGAGATAAATTTTATTGTTTTAAAAAGGATTTTCGTGGAATCGTCCGAGCCCCTTTAGTCCAGAGGCCCCACCGGCCTCGGCTACCCACTTGACCAGTTTTATGAAGAACTGTTGTCCCTCCAGGTTTGAGCTGCAGGTTAGCTGTGCCTCCCATCGCTCCGTTGTGTGGCGTGTTTTATAAAACGGGTGTGATTCACAAACCCATGTAATGTGTTGTAGTGTTGGTACTTAAAGGAAGTGTGCATAAAAGTAGACCTGCATGTAACCCCATGTGCAGTTTCTTTAATTTGTCATTGCGAGCTTTGTTTCTCTTTTGAGTTGCTGGTGAACTTGAAGGGCAGAAAAAATAGCATAATAGAATTTTAGCACGCCGCGCAGTTTAGACGAAATTATGCTTGCGGACAGTTCTGGTTATTTTTCTTCACAATATGACAGCGCCTGAAACAGGCGGCGTTCTTACAGCGTTATGTTATCAATGAGAATTTGTTTTATTTTGATTTGTTTTGGGTTGGCTGACTTGTTTGTTTGTTTGTTTGTGTTAAATACCTGCCTTCAGGCATAGTAAAAATACATCTTTACAAGTACACGAACAGATTTGTACCACGCGAGACCTTTGATAAGGATAGGGTCCATGAATTCAACGTTCTAGGTCGTGAGGCCGTCCTAGACAAAGGACCGTCGCGCGCGGAGTTGGCGAAGATGGGGATGAAGAAGTCAAATCCACAACAAGCTTGTCACGTTCACGTTTTCGAAAATGTCATCGAATAACAGGCATGATATGGGTTACGGTAGTGTTGCAGCTGCAAGGGAAAGTCGAATAATAGAAAGATGATTTTAAAAAGCCTATCCACGAATTTCGCTACGTTGAGGACGACGATCTGAAAAGTTCAAGGATATACGAAACCGGTCATTATGCACTGTAAGGACAACGGCAGTACTGGAAGTTAATTTTCGATTAAATGAGTAATTGCTCGTTCCGTGTCTAACCCTAATTTCGAGATTTTTCACAATCTGTCACAATTAAGTTAAGCTCGAGAGGCGTTCATATCTACGAGAGGCCTTGTTCGATTGAGACCGGTACTGCCTTTGCTCGTACACAGCGTGCTGTCTCCGAAAAAAATGTTAGCCTGGTGATGGCTTCACTAAGACGGCGCCTTCTGATCGACCACAAGGCGAGCGCTGTGCCTGCACTGTCGGGTATGAGCATGCGGCTTCGCTCTAGGTTGTTTCTCCGATAACTTCAATTATGTGCCAATATCTCGACAAGATCCGTTATGTGGCATACATGATATAGAAAGAGAAGCCACACTTTCATTCGAAACGAAATTCTATAAAAAAAAATCACATATCGCAATACAATGCGCATGGCAACTATTTAACGTAGCCCGTATGTGTCCACAAGATGTCTACAAAAGAAGCAGCGATGCCTCGTTTCGAACAATGTGCGTGAACATGTCATCTTCGTAGAACTGAACTCATGATAACACTACCGCCAGGGCTCTCAAAGCGATACCTGCAGTCCCAATGATCCGCTCAGAATGCACGGGTGTCTTCAGAGGCTAGCGTGCCATGGTTTTACACGAAGTGGCCAAAACGAAGCGCCAAAGGCCTGGACTGATTAGTAAATGAGTTTTACGCCTGCTGAGTGTTATCCGAGGCACTCATTTCATGAGCATTTGATGAAACACCCGTGCTAAAGGTCTAACTGTTACGCGCACGAAATCGTTCTCCGTTTGCACCCGATCAGCGAACGTGCTTACATAGCTTCCACAATCGCAAAGCTCCAGCTATAGATCGGCACGTGGCAGCCCGCCTCATCTCAGTTGCCGGGCTCTTCGCCGCTGGTTCACGCAAAGGGAACGCAAGGAGCGAACGGCTTTGCAAGATACGACGAACTGATTTTCCACCTAATGTTACACGCCCGCTCCACGCAACGCTACGCGTCAGGCGCGCGCAATGGTAATATCTTTCTCCTGACGCAAACCACGAGACTCTGCCGGCAGTTGTCATTGCTAAGCCTCGCCTTTTGCAACACTACCACCAGCCGGCCAACGACGACGCAGTGATAAGTCAGGCTCGCACAAACAACTGCGCTAACAAGCTCGCTCACCATGGCGCTCACCAAGCGGCTAGCGGAGGTGTGACGAGAGAGAGAGAGAGAGAGATGCTGCAAAGAGGTAGAGGCTGCAGTATAGAGGTGTAGAGAAGAACGCACCACTGGCCGAGGGGCGAGCTGGACACTCGCTTGCGTTGCAGCGCGTTAACACGAGCGCAGCGGCAAAACAAACACGCGACGCAAAGCATTCGGCGCTGCAACGCACGAAACGTGACGGCGTCGCCCAAGCAATCGAGATTGGCCATTTGATGTCTCAGTCGTTGTGCGTTCCCCTCCACTCGCGCGCGGCAGACGGAGCAATCAAGTGAACTACGAACAAAATAAGTTAAACATTACCCGCGCATAGCTCATTATTGAGACACCGCGCTGCAGAGGCGTAATATACACACAACTATACATAGAACACGATCATGAACGAGTGAGCGATATAGTTGTGTGTCCATTAAACACGTGCAGCGCTGTATCCCAATAATGCTATTCCGAGTAGCCCCAACGTACGCCTTAATCAGTGTAAACTCGCCTCGTGACGGTGTTATTGGAGTGCAAGGACACACAAAGGTGATGGGAGCGCCTCGAGATGAAGCTGAAAAGTCCTTATGGCAGCAGCTAGCTCTGCAATATGTGCAATTTATTGCGTGCGTTTTCGTGTGCAAATAAAGAATCACCTCGAGATCGCGCCTACTTTGGCATATGGCCTCCATTATTTTACTTTGCAAGTGCCAAGACATCTTACGTTCCGTGGTGAACGTCGCCGTACGGAAACCCTTGCCAGCATAAATGGGCATACAGCGCCGCAACGTCTTTACGTGCGGAACAAACAAGACGGCGAAATGGTAATTCCGTGTTCGGGAGAAGAAATACGACTGATCAATTATAACGGCGCACACGCGAAAGGCGGAGGGCGCTATACGGTGCCGGTCGATTGCAAAAGTTGGTAGCGAGCGGGCAATCTGGTAATAACGACCGTAGCGTAAGCACGGCTTGTTTAATTGAGAGTGCTATCGCAACTGCCGTAACCACTGCCTCGAGTAACATCAGGAGGCGATTGGGCAAAAACCGGAGCACCCAAATTGCCGTTCATTACGACGCACGATACCGCGTTTGCGATCGTCGTTCACATATATTACAGCAAGCTTAGTTCGCTTTCTGGAAGCAGCGAATAAGCACAGCAATACGTCGGGAAGATTTGTAGGAATTCATAGGCAGCGGTGGAGAACCGACGTCCCGACGTGAATGCATGCACGGCTAAAGAAGTGATGTAGCCCGGTCGGTATGCAACGACGATGCTCAACACTTCATCTCCAACCCGTTCGTTTAATTATCTTTCATGTAATAAATATTCTACTGATATGTCACTTGTACGAATAGTCACTTGTACGAAAGACATCCAGCCCTAACTCGCCACTATAACAGGCAAGTCGGTGCAATATGTTTTGTTGTATGCGTGCAATATACAAATCGATATATGTGCGGGCGGGCGGGCGCGTGCGTGCGTGTGCGTGTGTGTTTGTGTGTGTGTGTGTGTGTGTGTGTGTGTGTGTGTGTGTGTGTGTGTGTGTGTGTGTGTGTGTGTGCGCGCGCGCGCGTGCGTGCGTGCGTGCGTGCGTGCGTGCGTGCGTGCGTGCGTGCGTGCGTGCGTGCGTGCGTGCGTGCGAGCCCCTCTGCGAACATTGCTGCAAACTGTGCGAGTCAAGGGGAGGCCCTATTTCCTCAAACCAAACGGGACCCACGGGTTACCGCCCGCGAAGGCGAGAACACGTGCAACATCGCATAGGAGGGAGGGAGCAGCCGCCAATCACGGGCGGCTGCTCCCTTTAGCGGGCCTATTTAAGTTGTCCCGCAATGTATATTTTCGTATTCTCTTCTTTCTTTCCTACTTCGTTACCCTGGAATAAACAGTGCAAGTTTCGCACTAGAAATCGTCTCGCCCCTGCCTGGTCGCGATAGTCTCCCGGAGGCCTGCGGCCTGCCGACAACGCCACGCTACCCAGTAGTAACGCCGGCCGAGGTTCAAGTAGCGGGCGTCGCAAATGTGGGTGTACACACACGCGCACACACGCACACAGTCTAGCCACGTGTTACGATGTGTGAGAGAAGCGACAGCGTTTCTTGAGTTGTCGCCCTAAAGACCCCAGCCCCCAACAATTCTGCCCTGTGTCTTTCAGCCACAGTACGGTGGTAGCCTGTGCTGCTGGTAGCGAACGTTTGAGACAGTTAGGGACTTTTACTCTTTAGCGCCATGACATGTAAAACGACCAGTAAGCTGTCGCATCGTAGAAGGCCCGCTCACTTACATAGATCACATTCGGCACGCTGCACCAAAATAGGACATGCAGCCAAATGAACAAAGTGTCCTGCTCATCCCGTTGATCTCGGCTGTTCTTTCCGAAGTTTGTGTCGCTCAGGTTGCGATCACGCCAGACCAAAATACTACTGTCATCGTCCTTTAGATGGAAAACGGGTACTCGGAAATATAGTAATGTCCTCTGCACTGCTAGACGTCGATCCCCTCTGTCGCGGAACAACCTGTCATGGTCTTTTCATGAGTTCGGTCGATTGTGCAGAAAGCAGATTATGTTCAATCTGTCACGACGTGATCGGCTGCGCAAACAGGCTTGAAGCTTCCACTGATGATGTGCAATGAAGCCGACACACAGACCGAAGCACTGGGCATTTAATACCGTCACGGTCTCACCAACAACACTTTGATGCTTAATGTTGGTTCAGGGTGTCTACCAAGTTGACATCTCTAATTTCCCTGAGTTTTCCAGGTTTTCCCTGGGTGCCGTTGCAAAATTCCTTGAGTGACACAAAACTTTTTTTTTTTATGTCAACACGGGCTGACACCATGTCGCGCAATGCTTTCACTCTGTAGTAAGCATGTTGAAAATGAAAAGAACGACTTAATCCAGTTTGTATATTAAGGAGTGGCATTTATTTTATTCAAAAAGAAAACAGAGGGAGGGATTAGTAAAATGCACAGCTAATCTAATATCTTCAAAACATTGTAAAACCCATTGCAAATCAAGTCTAGCACTCTCAAATACCAATAAAATGGATACGCATACAAAAACAGAGATATGCGAAAATGAGCTATTTCTAACAACTAATAATAAGCTCATTGGCATAAGGCGCGAACTCTGTCACAAGTGAGATTCTCTTTCAACAGCTGGTAAGTCAACCTCAACTGTCCTGGCATATGCTGAAGCAGATAGCAAGGTGGGCGAATTGGTTAGGGTTCATCGTTCTCTTGGTAACAGCGCAAAGGGACACGGAGAAAAGAAAGAAACATGACAACACGGGCGCCCGTGCCATGTTGTCGTGTTTCTTCCTTTTGTCCGTGTCCCTTTGCGCTGTTATCAAGAGAACTATGTGCCCTAACATACTCTCAGCCCACTCACAACGCCTCAATGCTGCGTTTCACTGCGTTATATAGTTTTCTTTTTTTGGGGGGGGGGGGGCGGGGGGGTTGAACAGAGGGACACCTGCATCTCGCCTTCAGCCAACACTTTGTCTTTTGAGCTCAAGCTCCTTCAACGAAGCGGCTGCATGCTTCCTTTCCCGTTCATTACTCAATACGTAGGTCCTTCCTGTTCTCGTCCTCCTTGCGCCACGCGTTCGCCCCACGGGGCATTTGAAACATCCTCTTGGTCAGTTGTACAGTCAACGTCCGATTTTTCGGACTCCCTAGGGGCCGCGAAAACGTCCGAAAAATCGGGCAGTTCGAAAAAATGAATGCGTGTCTTTCACTGCTCTTAAGAGCTCAAGTCGCCACAGGCACATCCGAAATAGCTCCGAAGGCCCGCCAGCACACTTATTAGGTATATCGGTGCTTGTACTGTGACAGGAGATGGCGGGTGCACGCGTGTGTAATTAAGGAAAAATACTGCATGCCGTGACAATTGCACGTTCCCACGCTCATGCTTCAGCGCAATACTTTTGAATCTGCTTCACCGCGTAACAAATGTGTAACGAGGCGAACATGACTTTCGGGAACCAGCTTATGCAACGCGCCGTGCTTTCCAAGCTTCGAAGCCAATCGCGTGGACCACACAGGCGGAGTCGGTGCCATTGCTGACAGCGGCGAATTATTTTAATGAAAAACACGGCACAGAACGCCAAGAAGCTTAATAGCAAACGTCAAAGCAGCTATGCCTAGCGTTGCGGTGTTAGTGGCTACGGCTGCCAGCGCATCTGCGTGCGAGAGCGCCGGTTCGAGGCAGCGAGATAATAAAAAATGCGGCGGTGGTGGCTTTGGCCAGTACCTCCTCTATGCACTGCTGTGATTAATGCTGTTTCGGACTTGCGATCACGGTAAAATGTTCGTGAAATCGGACGGCGAAGGGTTCTTGCGTCCGAAATTTCAGACATTCCTGTACATTGACTCTATGGGGTACGGGGTGGTGCCGCGAAGCCGTGCGAATTATAGGTCGTCTGGAAAGTCGGTCATTGACTTTACACTGGCAACTCCTCCAGACGACGACACGGCGTCAACGACGACTCGTTACGATTCCTTTGTGTCACTCAAGCCAGACTTACCGCGACTTTCGTACCCTTCCAATAAAATGGCAGCTAATTTTCCCTGACAGAAGCACAAGTTCCCTGAGTTTTCCCTGAGTATTTCCAGACTATTCAAAATCCCTGATAACTGCCAGTTTTCCCGGTTTGTAGAAACCCTGTGGTTACAGACCATACAAAGTAACTATATGCTGGTATCCGGTTAGCAAACGTTAACGTTATTTTGTATGCAGTATTTTAATCTTACTCTTTCGTAATCAATATAGTGCCCTCGCCAAAATAAGTATTTGACTCTTGGCACTTCCTCATATTGAAAGCACGCACTGTCAGCACACTTGAATGCGCACCTTATATGCCACGTTGTGAAAGCTGGCGGTCGCCATAATGAGGTAGTAAATTGTACGCCGTCGCATCCGAGGAAATTCACGCCTTCAGTGACCGCTTTCGCGCTCCACTGTCTGTTTTATCAGGGGCGTATGTCAGCGAGGATCGCATCAAAACTTATATTAATGAAAGGAAAGATCAAAACACCGATAAAGTGGTGTGGTCCAAAGTGATCAAGGTGGTCCACATCACTTTAATCTGCCTTCTGCATATTCTCTCTCTCTCTTTCCTTCTTTCTTTCGTTCTTTCTTTCTTTAATGCGAATAGCATTCCTGTCATTTTCAGACCACTTTTCTTCCTGAAAGTCAAACCGCTTTCGCAAGGCACCCAGAAATGACGGGAGTGCCGGCGTTCTGAAGAAATACGCGCGGACATCTAATTAAGTTTTGAATAAATTAACCGCTAGCAGGAATCGCTTCTTTCAATCTGATGAAATAAGAGACTTCGTTCCAACGCACATCATGAATGATCTACATCGAAAAAAAAATAAAGACAGATAGCTGAAGGTACTTCAAGACAGGACGTTTTGTCGTGCAATTATTGATTTCGTATCACAGCTTTTCAAAAAGTGCACTGAGCATAATTTTAAAGAAATAAACAAATCAAAATTGGAGGCAAGCAGGAAGGCGCGCATACAAAACTGAACTAACTCTATGTTTCTAAAAGTGTTAACTGTCTCCTCTGATCGCACACTTGCCACATTCCCGACTATTAGACAGTGTTGACGTACAAAGCTTCGTTACAACGTCAGGGTGCAATGCTTGTTAGCCGAAGTGATGAATGTCAGGATCAATCAGCATGGTGAGCCTCTGCGATTACGCGCGGAAGAGGTCGCCTGCCCCAAAGATAGTGTGGTGGCGGCACGCGTCCATTTTGACGAAGACGGCAAGTGCTGTCAATTAGCAAGTGCCACTTGGCTTTAGACGTGGCGTTCGCATCACATTTCTTGTTTCTTCTTTTTTCATATTTGCCCTAAATTTGTATAAGAAACTTTACTTATCTGTCTGGCTGCTCCCCCGCTGTTGATATCGATCTGTCGTATTTTTGTAGGTTAAGAAGAAGAAGAAGAAGCGACCCGTCTCGTGCTTTGGTTTCACTACACGTCGAACGGGTTGTATCCGCCTTAGCTGCTACCAAGTCCCGTAGCTTCGCCGAACGGGTACCGCAGCGTAAGTAACGTCAATGTCGCCATATAGCGATTGCTTTCAAGAGCAACAGCGCTTTGTTTGCCTTCCCCGTGGTTGCACAACGCTTCAAGCTTTGGTCTGCGCACGCATGACGTGATGTGGTGGCATGCAACGCTTGATGCAATGGCACGCCCAGCATCTTCAGTCATTTCGCCGCAGCTGCACGACAGTGCATTGAAGAATCAGGCCTTGCTACATTGTGAATTCTGGAGTGCAATGATGCGCTGGAAGAGAGAGTTATTTAGATTGAATAGGGCGTGCGACTGCTCTCGTCGGCGTCTTCAATAGATGCGCCAAGATTGTACTGTGTGCTAGCGTCTACACGGGGCTCCAATGCTGGGATCAGTGCTGTCTATTATTGCTTTTGTTAATCCGAAACCGGAGGAGGTGTCACGATGAATATACGACACGAGAGCCACTACGCCGGCATGCAGAGTTCAATATTTAACGCATTCCCTGCGGTAGTTGTTCGCATATCGGTTAGGCGCTTCTTTTTATGTTAGAGCACCTGGTACATCCACCCGTCTATAGGTAAAGGCGCTGAGACTTTCAACACTCTAAGATGTCATAACTGCGGCGGGAGGTAAGATTGTCCCTTTAGAACACCTCGGCATGCGTAAGCCTTTAAGCCACATATAAATGCCCCCGACCCTATTTTTTTTTAACTTCTGCAGCGATCCTTTTCACGTTTTTTCGGTTTTATATACGAAACCAAAAGCCTTAGAATGGTTTTCACAGAACTGAAAGTTAATCAAGCAGCATGTGTCGGAAAAGGGTCACGATAAACGGTGTGGCGATGCAATCGCTAAAGTCTTCCATATTGTTGATTATTCTCCTAACAAACCATCAGACGTTCTTTTTTTTTTTAGTACCCGCCGCCATGGCTGTGTGGGTTCAGTACTCTACTGCTGGGTACGAGGTCGCGGCTTAGAGTCCCTTCCACATTCAGATGGATGCGAGTGCAAAAACGTTAGTGTACTTAACTTTAGCTGCTCACGTGGTCAAAGTCAATACAGAGTTATCCATTATGGTGTTACTCATCGTCCACCGTGAAGCCACCGGACGTTAAGCCTCCGCAATCTGAACAAATTGATTGTATGATTGACCGATTAATTATCTGGGTTTAACGTCCCGAAGCTATAAGCACGGGCTTTGAGAGACAGCAGATCGGTGGGCTCAAAAATAATTTCGTATAGCATGTTTTTAGCGTTTGTTAAATGTGCCCGAATCGTGGTCAATTACAGTGTAAACGAGACCGAAAAAAATGTGGTGCTGACGCCGGCAACGGTGCGCAGGTCGCGATGATGATGCTGGGGGCCACGTTTGCGACCTGGTTCCTAGTCGGCGCAGCTTCCGTGTTCCTGCTGCAGGTCTACTTCATCTTCCGTCTCATCACGTTACCCGCGTTGCACCGCGAGAAGGTCGGCAAGAAGTACGCGCCAGCCACCATACCTCAGGTGAAGACAGATCACGTTCCATGTACACACGCAGCACGCCGTGCCAGCCGCAGGTCATGCCGTACAATATACCCAGGAAGAGCACGGCCCGTATTCACAAAAAGCTCTTAGCTCTTACGCTGTAAAACTGTTCGTAAGAGGAAATTTCAGCCGATACTGACGCTGTACATATTATTAACGAAGGCGGCTAGGCAATGTAATATAACACTTGCGAATGAAAAGCGCTAAACCAAGCATGAACTCTTGAAAATCGTTTGATGACGTAGCAAGCCCCCACCATTAATGTATATCGAGAAATCTTCGACATAATGAAATTCAACCAAATCGTCCAACCATCATATCTTGAGAAGTTCCCAGTAAGATGAAACGCAGGAGCTTACGTACATACCCTCTCCTTCGAGAAGTCTACAAAATCCCGAAATGACATAGCAAGCGCCCATCACCATTTTTAAGATGTCTTAGATATCATGAAACGCACTACAAGCGCCCTGTTTGGAGCAGGTAACATTTTGTTACAACTCGTAAGCACCTACTCCATGGTGTCGGGGAGAAAGTCTGACACGATGGTACAGTCATTATTCTGTGTATTCTTCAGCAGATGTTTGAGTTGCTTTCAACGACAATGATATCGTTTTTAACATATCGACGCAGTAAACGAGCGGCGACAATTCATAATGTCAACTGAACGATCGCCACGCACAATTCTGTGCTCAGACGTAACGAGCGCTCATTTTATCGAGTAATCTACTACTGTATTCATAATCATTTCCTAATTACCTCTTGATACGCTTGATAAGGTTGGCAGTGTTGGTCTCTGCTAATAAAATAAAAGAACAAGCGGATGCCGGCGCCGTGGCGAACAGCAGCTCCAGCATAAATCGTATAAGAAACCTGCATAACAAACAGGCACATAACACACGCAGAAAGAACAAACGAATACGTTGACATTTTCCTTCATAGCCATTCGCCGCTTTGAATAAAAAAACCTTCGCGAATAAACAGCGTTTGGTCACCCTTGCTTTGTCACCCTTGCCTAAACGTTGGCGCAAGCGACATTTATTCTTCGACCCCTTCGATCACTTCAAGACTCCCCTTCCCATGAACGCCAACCTTTGCACGGTAACTTTTATAAACTTGGATATGTCTATCAACCTTACCTGCAATAAAAATTCACTGAGCAATGTTCTATTTTTTTTTTTTGCCCGCACGGAATGCGACGGTAGCTCAGCCTCAGCTTCGTGACGTCGCGCTCTGCAGCCTTTATGCACCACCAGCAGAAAAGAACAGGGGATTCAACGGGAGCCGTTTTTCTTCGCAGCTTACGCATGCAGATTCGCTCCATTAATCAGATATTTCAATTTCGTATTGTTGTGTATACATATATATATATATATATATATATATATATATATATATATATATATATATATATATCTTAGATATCATGCGGACAGGCCGCCATAGGAATTTGAACCTGCCAACGTTTAACGTTAGATCGTTATCTAGTGAGGCGAGTCTAGCAGTGTTATTGGAGGAATTAGAGGGTAGTAAATGGGATATATCGGGCTCAGTGAGGTTAGGAGTACAAAAGAAGCATATACTGTGCTACCGGGGCTTAGCGGAGAGACGAGAACTAGGAGTCGGGTTCCTGATTAATAAGGATATAGCTGGTAACATACAAGAATTCTATAGCATTAACGCGAGGGTGGCAGGTCTTGTTGTGAAACTTAATAAGAGGTACAAATTGAAGGTCGTACAGGTCTACGCCCCTACATCCAGTCATGATGACCAGGAAGTCGAAAGCTTTTATGAAGACGTGGAATCGGCGATGGGTAAAGTCAAAACAAAATACACCATACTGATGGGCGACTTCAATGCCAAGGTAGGCAAGAAGCAGGCTGGAGACAAGTCAGTGGGGGAATATGGCATAGGCTCTAGGAATAGCAGGGGAGAGTTATTAGTAGAATTTGCCGAACAGAATAATATGCGAATGATGAATACCTTCTTCCGCAAGCGGGTTAGGCGAAAGTGGACGTGTAGGAGCCCAAATGGCGAGACTAGAAATGAAATAGACTTCATACTCTGCGCTAACCCTGGCAGCATACAGGATGTGGACGTGCTCGGCAAGGTGCGCTGCAGTGACCATAGGATGGTAAGAACTCGAATTAGCCTAGACTTGAGGAAAGAACGGAAGAAACTGGTACATAAGAAGCCAATCAATGAGTTAGCGGTAAGAGGGAAACTAGAGGAATTCCGGATTAAGCTACAGAACAGGTATTCGGCTTTAACTCAGGAAGAGGACCTTAGTGTTGAAGCAATGAACGACAATCTTATGGGCATCATTAAGGAGTGTGCAATAGAAGTCGGTGGTAACTCCGTTATACAGGATACCAGTAAGATATCGCAGGAGACGAAAGATCTGATCAAGAAACGCCAATGTATGAAAGCCTCTAACCCTACAGCTAGAATAGAACTGGCAGAACTTTTGAAGTTAATCAACAAGCTTAAGACAGCTGACATAAGGAAGTATAATATGGATAGAATTGAATGTGCTCTCAGAAACGGAGGAAGCCTAAAAGCAGTGAAGAAGAAACTAGGAATAGGCAAGAATCAGATGTATGGGTTAAGAGACAAAGCCGGCAATATCATTACTAATATGGATGAGATAGTTCAAGTGGCTGAGGAGTTCTATAGAGATTTATACAGTACCAGTGGCACCCACGACGATAATGGAAGAGAGAATAGTCCAGAGGAATTTGAAATCCCACAAGTAAAACCGGAAGAAGTAAAGAAAGCCATGGGGGCTATGCAAAGGGCAAAGGCAGCTGGGGAGGATCAGGTAACAGCAGATTTGTTGAAGGATGGTGGGCACATTGGTCTAGAAAGACTGGCCATCCTGTATACACAATGTCTCATGACCTCGAGCGTACCGGAATCTTGGAAGAACGCTAATAATCCTAATCCATAAGAAAGGGGACGTCAAAAGACTTGAAAGATTATAGACCGATCAGCTTACTGTCCGTTGCCTACAAAGTATTTACTAAGGTAATCGCAAATAGAATCAGGAACACCTTAGACTTCTGTCAACCAAAGGACCAGGCAGGATTCCGTAAAGGCTACTCAACAATAGACCATATTCACACTATCAATCAAGTGATAGAGAAATGTGCAGAATATAACCAACCCTTATATATAGCTTTCATTGATTACGAGAAAGCGTTTGATTCAGTCGAAACCTCAGCGGTCATGGAGGCATTACGGAATCAGGGTGTAGATGAGCCATATGTAAAAATACTGAAAGATATCTATAGCGGCTCCACAGCCACCATAGTCCTCCGTAAAGAAAGCAACAAAATCCCAATAAAGAAAGGCGTCAGACAGGGAGATACGATCTCTCGAATACCATTCACAGCGTGTTTACAGGAGGTATTCAGAGACCTGGAGTGGGAAGAATTGGGGATAAAAGTGGATGGAGAATACCTTAGCAACTTGCGATTCGCTGATGATATTACCTTGCTTAGTAACTCAGGAGACCAATTGCAATGCATGCGTACTGACCTGGAGAGGCAAAGCAGAAGAGTGGGTCTGAAAATTAATCTGCAGAAATTTAAAGTAACGTTTAACAGTCTCGGAAGAGAACAGCAGTTTACGATAGGTAGCGAGGCACTGGAAGTGAAGGGAATACATCTACTTAGGGAAGGTAGTGACCACGGATCCGGATCATGAGACTGAAATAACCAGAAGAATAAGAATGGGCTGGGGTGCGTTTGGCAGGCATTCTCAAATCAGGAACAGCAGGTTGCAACTATCCCTCAAGAGAAAAGTGTATAACAGCTGTGTCTTACCAGCACTCACGTATGGGGCAAAAACCTGGAGGCTTACGAAAAGGGTTCTGCTGAAATTGAGGATGACGCAACGAGCTATGGAAAGAAGAATGATGGGTGTAACGTTAAGGGATAAGAAAAGAGCAGATTGGGTGAGAGAACAAACGCGGGTTAATGACATCTTAGTTGAAATCAAGAAAAAGAAATGGGGGTGGGTTCATGGGCAGGACATGTAATGAGAAGGGAAGATAACCGATGGTCATTAAGGGTTACGGACTGGATTCCAAGGTATTAGATTCGTCGGACGATCCCACCGCTGTTACCAGTTGTAGGAGTTGTCGGACGATCTCGCCGCTGCCACCATTTGTAAGCGTTGAAGGCCGTAGAGAGGAACGTGGGAGGAGCTAGGTGAACAGGGTTTATTTACATTCTTTACACTTGAACATGGGATACATTTACACAGTCTAGCGTGACTCCCAAATGGAGCCCGCAAGACGAAGCATACAGCAAACGAGCACACCACTCACGAGTACACTGACGAGCCCAGAGCACGACGACGAGCACACCCTAGCAGCCGACAACAGCCGCTTATAACCACTCCGTTCGACGTCATCGTTCGACGTCATCGTTCGACGTCATCGTAGAAAGTCATCGTGATCGCCTTTGTGAGAAGGGGGTAGGGGTTTTACACACACACATGCCGCACAGGTTTCGGTGCTCTCTCCGAGGGCCGACGACCTTTGCAGCGGAGTCGTCGTGGTATCCATTGTCCCGCGTCCCCGTAGTCAGGTGGTCACGCCCGACCCCAGCCGGCGCCTCTAAATTCCAGAGCGGACCTCGCACCGCGGCCTCCGCCGCTGCACATTGTCTGGTGTCTCTAAAAGCGCATGGGGAGGTTCCGCCAATTACCTCCCCTCGAGAACTCCCCTGAGCTGACCCCTCGCTGCGTGGCTGCCGCTTATCCGCAGTTCTCTGAAGTGCGCCACCACCCCGGATCGATCGACGCACCTGCAGCGGGCTGAAATAGCTGCAGGCCGACCCAACAAGGGAAGGGAAGCGTAGCAGGGGGCGGCAGAAAGTTAGGTGGGCGGATTACATTAAGAAGTTTGCAGGGACAACATGGCCACAATTAGTACATGACCGGGGTAGTTGGAGAAGTATGGGAGAGGCCTGTGTCCTGCAGTGGGCGTATATATATATATATATATATATATATATATATATATATATATATATATATATATATATATATATAGTCGCCGGAAACCCTCTGAACTGATGATCATGTCATAATTAACCTATTGTCGCAATTTCATGACATACAGACGCTGCTAAGTCAGGCCGGAATGTTTAAGCGAAAAAAAAAACTATTTATTAATACTTGATGAAAATAGCGCTACGAAGACGCGGACGAAAGAACAACAAGTAAGACAGACAAGACGCTACTTCCAACTAAATGTTGTTCTTTCGTCCGCGTCTTCGTAGCGCTCTTTTCATCAAGTATGCAAAACCAACTCGCCCACATCAAGCTTCTGCTGCTATTTATTAATCATGTGTATAGTCTTGTGAAGGCAACCTATCAATATGTCGCCAACTCTCGCTTGGAAATTAAAGCAATACAGCAAGTTTAGACGGATAAACGTTATATCAAAACCGCGTGGATATGTGCATTCATGTCCCCCACAAGCTCTCAAGATTCACCTTCCCTACCACAAATTGCTTTAGAAGCCTCCATACGATATGAAACATTGCGCTTACAAGGCAAGCGGCATGCGATGAGACAAGGTCCGTATACCAAGGCATTTTCCCCCAGTACAGGCCTTTCGTCGATATTTCGTAACAGGTCCACTCAATTTCACAATGGGGAAACAAACAATGTGAAAATTTTGCGGATATGGACGATCCCGTTGTGCCAATACTTGGTTGTGCAATTCGTACGTTTGTGTTCAAGCACAAGAAAAAAATTCCTGTTTGAATTTTCTGGAACGCAGAAACTTCTCAAAGCCGTCCAAGCTGAAGACTGGAAAAAAGAGCGCGACACATTGCTCGTGGCCAACCTCGCTAGCCAGTTTCTATTCAGGGAGTGGAAAGAATCTGCTCTGATTCGTCGGTAAGTCAACCGACGAGGCGTAGAAAGCCTCACTCACTTGCGCTTATTCTGGACCGACGTTTCGCAGCTGCTGTGTCTAGCGTTGTCTACAAGGATAGCCAGGTGACAACTGGGGGCCTTTGTGTATGTTTCAGTCATACTGTTTCGTCGATGAAGCCTCGTGTATTGCTACGCCGGAAAGCTGATATATCTTGTGATTGCTTCCTTTGTTGTTAGTTTTCAGTTTCAGTTTTCAGTTTGTTTATTCAGACATACATTGCCTGGGTTGGAAGGACTAAAGGCAGATGAACTCTGCCTGACTAAGGTCCCTCCACCCATACATACATTGTAAAGGGCTCCAAGGCCCAATGGCCTGGTGCCAGGACTCCAAGGTTTAAAACACTGTATCTAGAACACTGACTATTCAGCATTCTTGTTGCAACTACCTGGGAGGCAGACAGCATCGGAAAGAAATGAGCTGCGTAGGGCATCGATAAAACGCGTTTCTTGGGTTCTTAGAGATCGCGCGTACCGAAGCAAGAAGTACAACAGTGTCGTACGTGCGTCTAACTTCTGTCGCCTTCCTCTCTTTCTCTTTTATTTTTTTCAGCGTCTTCTTTTCGAAAATAAACAAGGCTTTTCGTGCGGTTCTTCGTGGTCCCGCTAGCAAAGTCTTAAGCAAACTACAGGTTAGGATCGAGATGAAAGTGCAAGAAAGCAAACGTACTAAAGCACATTCCCTGTTTTATACCTTTAGATACGAGAGATTGACTTCGGTAACGACTTTGTGAGCGTCAACAAGATGGCAGTGGAAAGTGTCACTCTGCACGAGATTTGGAAGACAATCGAGGTGAGTATGCACTTCGAATATAGCGCACAGGCATTTAAACGGCGGCGTACGGCCGGCAGACAAAAAAGTCCAATGGTATAGTCCTTGCAAGTTGTTGTCACTCAGTTCCTTTTGTCTCAACGGCATGAAGCTGTCACCTACAAATTCACAAATTCAAATTAACAGAAACTTCGTCATTTTGCTACTGCTGTCACATCGCTCTCTCTCGCTCGCTCGCTTTCATTTTTTTTTTTAATGGGGAGTATACGATACGGGCTCTGGGATAACCACTCTCGCACTCAAAAAGAAGCCCTTTTGTGGAAGCATTGACAACAGTCTTATAGGCTCGTTACAACTTTAGCTCGAACATCTGGAAGAAAGTTTATAAAAGTGTATTTTGATTTCTTATCGCCAATAGTCGACAAACGCGTCTTTAGCGGTGAATAGACTGACATAGAGGCCTCACGTGTCGTTCTTTTTTTCGTCTTAGGTCAGAAGGCCAGGTTTTATTGAGCAGAAAGGTCAATAAAACTCTACCCCAAGATACGCTGTGAGCACTAAAATGAGACTAACACATTTGGTGCCTGTAAAGGCACGCATCCCGAGTGAACGGCGTTCTTCGCGTTCTAGCGTGCACTGTAAAATAAATGAACACCCTTTTTTCACTGTTAAGGGTGTGAATTATTTTACAGTGTATACAGATAAACCGCTACTGTAGCGTCAACACTTATAAAGCTGTGATTAGAGATTGGCATTTTTACTTCAACGTAGAGATGCGACAGCGTATTTCTTTTTTTTTTTTTTTTGTCCCCGTCCCTACATAACATTGCACAAATTTCCTTGCACGCTAAACAAAAACGCATCGGAACTACTTTCGTTCACGAGTGCAAATAAGTTGCAACGTACCAGTGCATGTGGCGGAACGCCCCCAATGCGTTATGTCCGGTTTGGTCAGGAGCCCCCTGCCTTAGCATTCTTGCAGCAAGTACTGTCTTTTTAATGCGAAACATTATGTACCGCTGTGCCTCACAAGATGCACCATAGGGAGGTTCCTGTTTCGCGTCGTTCCGAGCCTTATCAACAAAAAAAAAAACGAGTATGATGGTGAGATCTAAACCGTGTCGCCCTGCAGGCACAAAAAGCCCAATGCTGTATTCATTAAACCACAGACACGCCCATGTGGCTCCTCACCTACCAAAGCTAAATAAAGTTTTTAGGCGATCGTCGCCTGCGTTATACGGCATAGGAACAATTTCCTTTAAACAAGCGAGGACACAAGCCGCGTGCGCCAAATAATTGCCGACCTTACTACGGTCCGTCGCGCGCATCGCGTTCACAGCAACACGGTTGCTCACGAGACAGAGCTCCTTCTGCCGTCATACTATCAATGACCCCTTGCTGCTATCGACGCGCACACACTTAATTCGCACACACAAATGCTCCCCCTATGCAAATATTTTGGTCCCTTTGGTAACGCTTTGCGGAACTGCAAATGACGTTGGACAGCCACCTGTAACATGCTTGGCATAACAGCTATTGCCACAGTGGGGTGCTTCCCGTGTGCACATATTTATATATATATATATATATATATATATATATATATATATATATATATATATATATATATATATATATATATATATATATATATTATATATATATATATATATATATATATATATATATATATATATATATATATATATATATATATATTTGTTTCCTGTTTCAGTCATCGTGTCATCGTGTCCATTAATCTCGCGCTTTTCTTGCCGTTGGCATTAACGCAAATGGACGGTTACTGTCTCTGAATTTGTGCGCTGAGTACGTATACCAGCTGAGCTTGGAAGTCGCGGTGCTCTTGAGGCGAAATGTGTTAGGCTTCCACAGTGCGCGCATGTTGGCACAAGGCGTTTCTCGTGAGCTGCCGTTAATTCCAGGAACGCGAAATCGAGACACCTAGTTTCGCATCACGCATACGACGTTCTGGCCTCGTCGATCTGCAGGAGCTGGACATGTTCTGCAACTTCGAGTATCCGGGCGGCTTCTCCATCGGCATTGACGCTGAGCTCAACATGGGAGCCCTGGCGTCCGTGGTCATCAAGGTAAACCGCTTAGCAGTCAAAGGCCGCCTGCAATTTTCCCGGAAGCCATACACCCACTGGTCCTTCGCCTTGTACGAGGTCAGTTGCATCGTTGACACGCCAATTAGATACTGAAAGTCTTCGCCAACGCCTCTTTAGACAACAGCGTAACTGCAATCTAATAACGTTATACTCTCACACTAATCGTCACCTGTGTTTCCCGTTGAAGTGCATGGCTGTCAGCGGTCGAGCGTGAATGCGCACGTTAATTCGGACACGGTTTCCGTTATAAAAGAGGCGCTGCTCTTGAACGCATCTCGCGGCAGTTGGTAGCAACGTTACAGCGCCTTTCTCGCGTGTCATCGCCGTATCGTCTCGCGATTCACCACTCCGTAATCTACCTAACCACTACGCTATAGTACTTTCCTTCTCTCTCAAAGCGAGAGAGCCCAAAAGTAATATATGTACGAGAATTTAGGCACTCTGCGCGCGAAGCTGGTGCTGACCATTTGAGCAGATGTTGTGACGCAGCATATGCACATGATGTTTCGTATCTGAAAGCAGGCTGCGTGGGACAGAAGGTGTACCAATTTCCAGCAGTATAGTAGAGAAGCAGCAGAAGGAGACAGCGGGGAAGGGTTACTATATCAAAAAAAAATCTGGACATGGCAAAAGGTGTGACATGCTCAAGCGTCAATTATAAATCGAAATTTCTTTGCAGCTGCCAATGAAAAGCTGCTTGAATTCGGCACAAAATTTTCGCAGCCCGACTAAGTTTCGAGCACGTAGCTGTTCAGAACTATTCACGAAGCAGCGAACGCTTTGGCATGGCATTGCAAACTAAAGCCTGTCATCGGTCATTACGCCACACCCTGCCGTGATTCATCCCGGCTTAATGATGCCAGAAGGCAATTGGCAGAGGTGGGTGTACTTATTTATAGTGACGCAACCATCAAGTCAATGATGACCGTGCATTCCTCTTTCTGGGCTTTGCAGGAACCGAAGGTGTCTATAACAGTAGAGTCATCGCTTCAAGGTCAAAATTATCCGCACTTTGCGAGAGCAGTGACTGGATTGGTGAGTGTGCGTTCGCGGTGAGAAACGCCCTTTGTGTACAAGGCGACTCTCGTGTTTCCCGAGGCTGTCACAGAATTCTCAGTGTGTGCCCATTGTGCCCAATCTACAATTTTAGCTTTTCAAATTAGGAGCCTACTTTTGTAACTTGCCACTTCTTGCGGCTATATGTGTTTACGCGGTGAGGGAGATAACTCAGCAAGGTGGCTGACTGGGCTCATGTGTAACCCATAATGGACGCGAACAGCGCAAATGCAACAGAGGGTCGCAAACAAGAGTGGACAAGGGCCAACTTCCCATTGACGAATTATTGACAGGTGTGCAATGTATATGCGTACATATAAACGCAATAGCGCTGCATTTTCCTGTACGTTATTAAACGGAGCTCTATAGCTTATGGTCAAAGATTCGGCTAGGTAGTTATGCATGAATCAGCGCTTGTCATTGTCCGCTCTTCGGTTTCAGTCCTCGTCAAAAGTCGCGTTACATTTCGAGCCTGCAACTTACTTGCGGATGTTTTGCCATCAAATTCACTATGCGCTGCGAAAAATATATATACATATTTGAGCCACAATCACGAAGTTAGGTAAGAATCACTTCGCCCGGCGTTCGATTCAAAATGAAGCGTACCTTTGCTTTTGAAGTTTGCGGCCCGACAACATTGTTCTCCTGAAAACAGCCGCAACACAATCTTCGTTCCAAGTTCAACCAGCCATATTTCAATACAGCGATCACGCCTTAATCGCAGTCGCAGTGAAGAGTGTGTCTGAAGATCAATCGCCTTTCTCCCGCGGTCGACGTAGAAAGAAACGAAGATTTCAATTTGACGATTCGCGCGACTTCCGGTGACGACGTTTCCCTCTTGAAAAACAGGTGCGACGCAAGCTTCGTTCCAAGTTCAACCTGCCGACTTACGTGATAGCGATCAAGCCTTTCTTCCTGATCCCTGAACTTCGCGTTCTTTCCACGCACCACGAGAAGTTGAGCCAGACCGGAACCCTCGAGATAACCGTCGTGGAATGCTCCAGACTCGTACTCTGCGAAGGCTCTTTCCAGCTGTACTGCATGATCTCTCTGGGTGAGAACGAGATATGATGCCATTGATCTTCTCAACCTTCTTCTGGTCCAGTGATTCTTAATATAATCAAAAATACTTGAAGGATAGTCGATATGGATAAGAACAAAGGCGTAAACTAACGTGAGTGCCAGCAACACTGCATGGAACAAGTTATGCGGACTTTGTGACGCCGATTTCTGCGGCCAAAATCGCAAAGCTATTCGTTAGTACACGTTCGTGTTCTTGGCTATTGGCCAACCGCCTTCGCTAATAATATGTCCAGCATCAGGATTGGCTGAAATTTTCTCTTACGAACAATTCTAGCAGTAAGAAGCGTTTGTGAATACGGGCTCCATGGTTTTTCCCCAAGTTTCGCAAAAGCCCACAAGTTGAAGTAATCTGTGACTATGTCTCTGCACCACATCTTTATAGCTAGCTGGCGGCCCCCATGTACATATTCTCCGAATAATATGTTGTCATTCTTTGAACAGTCGTGATTGTGAATTTGGGTGCTTGAAGTGTCCGAAGCTCCCTCCATTTCGCCTAAACACTCAACGAATGCTTCTACATACGACAAAAAAGCTTCAATGATAATTTAGCCATTTTTAGAACGCTTTGAAAGTTCCATATTCGGTTATTTGTTCCTCATGCCACCTTTCTGAGATGCTGCACGTCTTGATTTTGTTAAAGAAAAAATTATCCTTGGCTTCAGTTCAGAGAACGCGTCCAGTGTATAGCATACAGAGTTGTTTTTGTTGTGTTTCCCTTCACGAGAATAAACATGATGAGCTTCCTCGCTTGCTGATTACGTCTGACGAAAAAAAAAAGTCACTCTTGATGAATGTACACCCTCTGATCTGCGCAAACTTTACATGATCAAGCGATTACACAACTTTCCAATGTTATATTCAATTTCCTCAAGTGAACCAGATTTTGTCGTATTTATTCATATTGCTTGAGTTATATCTTGAAAAAAGACGTCGGCCCTCTTTGCCATGGCAATATTCTTGAATTTTGCTTCTAATAACCTTTAGATGTCACAGGTCCAAATAATTTTTTGTAGCTAAACATTTCTCTTTTTTCCCGTCGGTTCTATACAGCTACTGCCTTTCTGCTTGGTACAAATCATCAGGACTAGACAAGTCGACTTTCTTTTTTTTTTCTTTTTTTGTGAGGTTCATCCTGTAGCGCCACGGAATTCTGTACCTTCTGCACCTTCGAATTTAGAAAAAAAAAAAGGAAGCTTTGACCAAATTCACAAACGCTTTTCTTCGTAAAGCACCTTGTCATTGGCCGTCTGCGCTTGCTAATAATATATCTTTGCTATCCCCATTTGACCGGCGCCTGTTTTTTACGAGCCACTCTAGAGTACAAAGCGCTTTTGCGAATACGGGCCGTTTCACTGAGAGCAATTTATCTTTCTCCGCCACAGACGAACTGGAGTGGATCGACATGGACGAAGTGCTGGGAACGCCGTGGCAGAACATTAGCCTCGAACTGTTCAAGCCGGTCGGCGTAGCCCTTGGAGTCGAATTCAGGAACGTATGAACCCTTCAGATATATTTTACTACGTGTATCTTGCGATGTTTAAATCGGCGCTAATTAGAAATGTATAACTTCGCAGATGGCTGCAATTTTTCTGTGGTTTTTCGCGTTGTCATGAATACAACCGTTATACCGGCATCAACGTTATCACAGACTGCTCGAGCCTTAAGTAGAGTAATTAGCGTATGTCTGCGTTAAGAGACATTCGGTAGGTTGGCATATATAGCGTATGGTCGTGCTATATGTGCCAGCGCGCCGCCATGCACCACAGAGACCACCCACACTAGGCCTACAGCCTATAAGCCTAACGAAACTCCAATGCAAAGCGCGTCTTTTTCGCATTAAGAAATCGCTTATACGTTGGAGACAGATAAGGCTTAGAGGTGAGATCAGCGCTAAGCCTAAATTTTGGACTGCTTGAGGTTCATTTGTTTCGAATTTTGTGACAGACTACTTAACCAAGAAAACCTGCAAGGCTTAGCAGTAAGACAGTACTAAGTATTTTGATATAGAAAAACACTATGGGTCTCGGTCACAACTTACGTTGGCGCTTCTATAGGATTGGTCTGCCCTCGCAGCCATGTCGTGAGCTGTCTATTCTAAGTATAAGGGCAGAGCTCGTAACGGCACCATTCATTATGAATAAAGAAAAAAAAGCTGGAAACTATGCAGTCAATTCAAAAGCATTGCATGCCTATAACTTTTGTGTATTTATCTGAATCTAGCGAATTCTGAAAGCTCGAGGATGTTTCCTGCCTTTCGTTTCGGGGTAAATTTTATCCGCAAGTGAACGCGCTCCAGAAAACATCATGTGATGCTTCCTAAGGTTTATACAGATGTTTTGTGCAACTAACAGGCCAGATTTTTGCGTCTTTTCAAGGTTAGACGAGGTGCATTTTTGTTCGGATACTTTTCTCTCGCAGTCTGTTACCACACGAGAAGAGCATTCTCTAGTTTTCGCCCAATGAGCACTGTATTTGAAGTATGCGGCGTGAAAAAGCAGCGCTCAACTTGACTCGTTACATATCCAAAGGCTTAGTGGACTTCTTGTTACATTTGATGGACAGGCATTTGTTTCAAGCGGCGAGCCAAAAGTAACTATATCAGCCAAGGAGCGCCACCGATGTATATACCCATGATCATCAACTATGTGACGCAAACGTACACAATGAAGTTTTAAGTGACGAAGTAAAAACACTTTATCACTTAATCACTTATCACTGAATCGGTCATCTGGGTCCTTAATAGCCCTTATCCTCGCACTTCCCGAGCTCCAAGCTTTCAGTGTATGATATGAAGCCCTGAAGCGTTCGCGAATTATACATATATATATATATATATATATATATATATATATATATATATATATATATATATATATATATATATATATATCAGAAAATTAACGCTCTCTATGCATTGTCAGTGTAACCTGTGCCCAATTCTCACGTTATGCTAGATGCAACTCCGCATCTCTTACGATTTCTGTCTGTCCTCTTCGTTTTGCATATCAGAAAACGGTAGAAGGGAGACGCCGCGAAGTCGTATACGTTGAAAGCCTCACTCGCAACTCGCCACTCGCCGCCGGCGGGCTGATGGTGGTAAGTACGAAGTAACCATGCATTCGAATACCTCACGGAGTCTTTAACGTCAATCTCTCTTATCTTTACGACTGCAGTGACCGCATATGAGAGCTTACTATACAATAAAATGAAATCGTAACACCTTCAACAGCCGCATAATGGGCACCTTTCAGAACCAGAGGCCCAACTTAAAGATCTCTCTCTCTCTCTCTTTCTCTCTCTCTCTCTCTCTCTCTCTCTCTCTCTCTCGCTCGCTCTTTCTTTCTTTCTTTCTTTCTTTCTTCTTCTCCTTCTTCTTCTTCTTCTTCTTCTTATTCTTATTCTCTTTTTTCTTTTCTTTTTTTGTAAGGGCTGCTCTTTGCAATTGATCGAGCGCCTTTGCTGATGGTATGTGCAGCTTCTGGATTGGGATGAATGTTGTCTTACGCCAGAAGCGTTCGCAAGAAAAAATATTCAGCCAATCCTAAAGCTGGAAACGTTGTTACGGAACGAAGGCGGCATCCCCGTAATAATATTACTGGCGAAGACGACAGGTCAATGGCAACGAGTACTATCGAAAGAAAGGGTTTGTAAACTCGGCCACAGGGCACGTACTCACAAAAACGTTCGTACGGAAAAACTGTTCGTAAGAGTCAATGCTAAATTATGGACATATTATTAGCGAAGGCGGATGGCCAATCGCAAGCAGCATTTACGAACAAAAAATGTTTCCGAGATCAGCCCCAGCATTTGAAAAAGTAAACTTAGGCACGTTTACGGCACGTTAAATGTTGAAATCACTCAGTTTTAGCACAACCTTAACCTCGACAAAAAGCACAGACGTTTGTACTAGTGAGGCATCTAAATTTATACTGGACTTTTTCTTTTACGCCCCACTGCTCATGTAGCCACCCACTCCAAAGATCCAGCCACTACAATGATCCAAAGCGCGTAACCTGCCCACGCGAAAACCGTGAAATGTCCAAAATGTGTTCTTCGTTTGTACGAAACTATCAAGCCAATTGCAACCGACGGGCTGCGTCAAGGCTCAATATATCGCTGTAGAAACACAGAGCTGTGCAGTTTATCTGCCCAATCAGAGTACTTATGGTTGGCCGCACCTAACAAATTAAGTGCGTTTGACATGCTGCCTATTTTTTTTTTTTTTCCTGCCCGACAACTTTCAATCACACGGTTTATGCGAAACTGACCTTCAATTCGTTTCAATTGTGTTCTCTATGAGGGAAGAACATGGTGCGAATACGTTTTACTTTTTTTATGCGTTTTTTAAACAGAGAATGAGTGATCCGTATATTTTTTTTGTATTGTTTTTAGCAGCTTATTTCGCTTCTGTTACCGCAGGCATATATACCTGTGCTTTGCATGTGTCGCCAGTTGCACTTTTTTGCTCACTTACGTTCTTTTTTTTTCATCTCTTTTTACCAAGAGCACCTCGCACGAAATGCAGAACGCCTTTATTTATGCCGCATGTGGGGCATGTCTAGCATTTTCTTTTATCTTCTTTTTTTTTTGCTCCCGCCATGTAGTTGCTCGATGACATTGAACTGTACATGGGAGTACCTGGCTTTGCCAAGCTGTTCCTAGGCAGCTTTTTCCGCAATCGCCGCGTTTAGACTGACTGAATGATTTGATTTGATGTGCATAATATCCTATGGTGATGCGTACCAGCCGCTAACATTTACACACTGATGGCTTAAAAGCAGCTTAAAATATCGAGTAATGTTTTTTTTTTCGCTCTGTTTTCGTTTGAGTTAGCTACGAGATCAGCTTCAGATCAGTCATCTGTTACACAAGATTTTCGGCTCACTGACGTCATGATCGAGCGCATCTGCATTCCGGAAACCGAAAGGGTGAAAACAAAAAGCTTGAAATCATAATATTAATTCGAAGCCCTATCGGGAATTCTAACTTGCGTTAAACGATGGTGACGGCATGTGTAATGTTACTAGGTGGAAAGTTTGACCAAGATTTTGCTGTCTGTGTTCAACACGGCGGCGTTACTGAAGCCGCGTCCGCCTAAACAACCGGTATAGAATGTATGTGTGAACCCCCATTAGATGTAAGTATAAGGCCGTCCACGCGTAGAGGAAGCACCTGATTGGTGCTCAGTTCGACGTAACAAACAGGGATATCTCTTACAGTTTACGTGAAATAAACGAGTGCTGTAACGCCTACCGTGCATATCTATCGACACAGGTTTAGCCTGCAGTCGGATGAGTTGATTGTGAAGATTCGTTATTGTATTATTGCGCAATAAAACAATTGAGAATCAGCAGCTCTTTATTCAAAGATTTTGGATGCGATTGAGGCTAGAATGTTAATGAGGTGTTTGCCGTAGCATGGGGGCTCTCTACGTTCTTAGAAGTCCGCCAAAGCTAGCTTCTCTGCAGATGTAAGTATTTTGCGGCGAAGCGTGCTTCTGTGACTCCATTCGTTTTCCAAATGACAGCTAATGTGTCGTATATATGTGCATGCGCGAAACCGAGAACAATGCCGTGCAAAACTGCCGGAACCGAAATTCCGGATGGGAGTTTAGCCTTTTAAAATCTGAGGACGAGGTTAACCTGTTGTGCCATCACAAGATTGGGTGCCTAGATTGGGTGCAATGTGATTTTGGCAACGTTCAAGATTCGCGATGTGAGCGCCGCTTCGTGCGCTCGCCCCATGTGTTGAAAGCCTAGATTTGTCGCAGACGAAATACAAAGGCGTTCCAGTTACTTTCTTTAATAAGCTGCTGTTTTATGCATTGAAACGCAAAAATAATTGGAACGCCAATGTATTCCGTCGGACACTTCGAAAATTAATATCTCGAAGCAGGTGCGGTGCTCAGAATTAATTCCAAGTGGACACGCTTGGCGAACTCATCAGCTACAATTCATAGATTAAGATATAGCTGGCGCAATTATGTTAATTATTAATTTGGTATTTTGCTTTCTCGTAGAAGCAATCGCCGCCTCATCGAGTGATATAGACCAGGGGTTAGAATTGTGCTATCTGCCACAGAAAGCGTTTGGTGCTGCAAAAGAAAAGAAAAAAAAAGAAAACCACCCTGTATATCTAATATGTATATCGCATAGAACACTTGTAGGCTATGGCAATAGTCATGTTTCCTGTCTTTTTTTTTCCTTCCTAGTTGCTTGCACTAGGAATCTTTGGCTCTCACTCTCAGTAGGCTTCCTTACGATGGAATGAGTAAAAAAAAATAACGTCGGTATCTAATTCAAGCAGGCGTTTAATTTGGGCGAGTCGGTTTATTGTTAACTGAGGAATGCAGCGTGAGGAATACAAGGACAAAGAAAACACCGAACACTGGACCAGCGCTGTCTAATCAGCGCTCGTCCAGTGCTCCACGTTTTCTTTGTCCCTGTCTTCCTTGCACTGCATTTCCCAACTAGGTATCTAAATGGTGTGCGGTGTTAGCATCGTTGTATTAGTACCTTGAAAGCATCAATTTTGTGCGAGCTGACTGACTGCTTCCTTACCACTGTCTTTAGGGAGACTTGATTGTTACCATTGAAGGAGTTCGAATAGTCGACTTCAAGCAAGCAGCCAAGGTCCTATCCAAAGCCGGAGAGCAGTAAGTGCCTATTAGCCGTCGTTGTATGGTCGTTGTAGCTTGCTGCTTAGACGCAGCAGAAAACTGGCAAGCAGCCAACATGCACTCAATTACGTATTTCTTTTTGGACTCCGCGAGGGGCAATACTTAACAAAGCCCACGAGCTGTGTAAACACGCGTTTATCCTTATCCCGTGTCTTGTGACTTCGTGCGCGTGAGCGCAGAACATAACGTTCGCCTCCGCGAAAACCGACGAACTGAACGCTCATTGCAGGGTCGTCATCAACGTCGAGAGAAAAAAGGATTTCAAGTGGGACAAGAAAAAGGCACTAAGCTCCTCGCCGCCGCCAGAACACGTGCGTTGAAATTACGTGTGGCCACGACTCATGCAGTGCAATCTTATATCAGCGCTTGCTCTGCGTAACGCAGAAAAGTGCGGACGGTATTTAAAATTCGCTCGGAAGGTGCTCTTGTGCCATCGGTCACATACCTATTACTCTTTTTTAAATAATTACACAGATAAGTTTACTCTTAACAGGGATACACCTGAATGGTATATAACACCTCGAAGCAACTCAAATCTTAGAACGAAGATTTTCACATTAATAATTTATTAATAGGTATATTTGTAAGGTCATGTCAAGTCAAATACTATAATGAGGTGCTCCTAACTGTGTACGGCGCTGTAGGTGCAGGCCTCGTGAAGGGTTTCAAGGCCACTGCGTGCATGGTGTACACAGCGTTGCCAGCCCTTTTTAACAAGAATCCTTACGGAGACCTCAAGAAATCCTTATGTGTCCCTACGTAAGCTACAAGACATCGCGGCGCCCGTTCTTATGTGCAAAGATTACAAAACGAACAGCTCCTCTTTTCCCTAAATTTAGTAAGTGGAGAACGTCTCATGGATATCATTGATTTTAGCTGTGGCATTTAATACCTGCGAAGACACATTTGAAAGGCGACCTTTCCTGCCTGCACTATTTGTGATACTATTTGTGATACAGGCTTCAACAACGCAACGGCGCATAACTTGTAATGCAAAGTGTAACGCTTCACCAAAGCAACAGCTGACAGTCACTTTAATATACACTAAAGAAGATGAAGACGAAAGCCTGTCCGCTCACGAGACATGCATTACATTACTTGACATTTTCATTCGCGCTGTTACTTCATATCACTTGTTTTCTCCCACCAAAGGTCGCGGGTTCTAGTGCCTTAATTAACTATATCTGAATTAACTGTCACTTAATTAACTTCGTCTTAATTAACACAACAGGCAGTGGGTTCGACTCTCGTCCTTCACGATGTCGATTGGAATCCAACTTGGAGATTTGAGTTTGAGTTTATTCAACCGCATGGCAGGTACACAAGAGTGCACGTAGACGTGGTTAGGCGTGATGGGAAAAAAGCTGCATTTCACAGCTTGACTGGCCCCATCAACTGGGAAACAAAATGACAAAATTACAGGCAGGGGAGAGCGACAATACGAATGCACCGCCCATGTGGCCCGTCGCATCAAAGAGTAAAATAAAACCCTGAAATATATAAAAAACAATAACGCAGCAAAACATAATTGCATGACACTAATTAACCATCACAAAAATGCCCTAATATTACATGAATAGCACATTCAGGACATACTATGTAGTATATCAGTTTTGGACGAGATACATAAACGTTCAATTGTTAATTTCCATTCGTTCAGTAAACTCGGAAGACAGAAATGTAATGTTTGCAGTCCATAATTAGTACGAGGACATGGTACATACCAATTCTCTGTATGTCGAGTGAGACGAATGGCCGGATTTTGTTGCAAATTGGCCAAAGTACGTAAAAGGATACTTCCTCTGCGTATTTTTGATTTAAGAGCTGGTATTTGCAATAATTGTTTATTCTTAAAATTCTATGCTTTATAAATAATGAAGCGGTGTGTGCGTTACGTGATACACATTCAATGCACCGCAAGACATATTTTTGCAGCACGACAAGATAATCTAATGATGCTTTAGAGCCTGTGGACCAAACCAGATGACAATAGTATAAGTGTCAAGAAAAAAAGAGCGTTATATAATAATAGTCTTTGTTTTACAGGTAATATATTCTGACACCGGCGCAACACACATAAAGCTCTACAAAGTTTATGGCTCATGTGTTCAGTATGGTAATTCCATGCCACACGTTCGTCAAAGAGAACACCGAGAGTTTTAGCAGTCCGGTAAAATTAAATTTCATTATTATTAAGGGTTAGCTTGAGAGACGTCTCGTATAATTTGAATTTCCCAAGGAACAGAACAGCCTTGGTTTTAGAGCAATCAGTGTGTAGGGAATTTGCTATAGTCTATGCATATATTTTATTTAGTACTACATTTGTAGACATTTGCAGATATCGCCGGTTCGCCCAAATATCCAAGTGGTTCCAACTCCCACCAAAGATCGGGCGTTCGAGTGACTTAATTAAATCCCTTAATTAACTGTGTTCTTAATTAACTTCGCCTTAACTAACACCAAAGGTCGAGGTTTCGACTCCCACAAGATGCCCTGGTTCGACTTTTGACCATTTCACAATGTCAACTGGAATCCAACTTGGAGATATGGCCGGTTCGCCCATGCCCTCAACTGGGTTCGAATCCCAGCGAAGGTCGTGGTTTCGAGTGCCTTAACTATTATTTACGCTGCCTTAATTAACGCCACAGGTCGTGCTGACGCTGCTTCTTCGCCTCGGCTTCACGCTTTTTTATAAAGAAATTAATGACTTAATTCAGCCTAATTAACACCGAAGGTCATGGGTTCGACTCCCACCAAAGGTCGACGGCCTTAATTAAGTTCGCCTTAGTTAACCTCAAAGGTAAGTTATGTGGTTTTACGTGCCAAAATAACTTTCTGATTATGAGGCGCGCCGTAGTGGAGGACTCTGGAAATTTCGACCACCTGGGGTTCTTTAACGTGCACCTAAATCTAAGTACACGGGTGTTTTCGCATTTAGCCCCCATCGAAATGCGGCCGCCGTGGCCGGGATTCGATCCCGCGACCTCGTGCTCAGCAGAAAAAGTAGTGGGTTCGACTTCACCAAATGTCAGCGGTGTGACTCCCTATGAATTTTGGTTCCATGAATTTTTTGGCCATGAAATTTACGAGTTCTTCAGATACTACGCTGTGTATGCACATGGATACTTAATCAGAACTTCTAAAGATTATACTTCTTGTAGCACAGAGGCTAGGGCGTCAATATTGAACAAAAATGGCCTCCGACTGATGTTTGGGGGCACCTCTTTACAATCAACCGAGTTTATTCTATGAAACCTGCAGTTCTGGCACACGCTAGGCCCTTTCTAGCAACCTCGTTGGTGTACCTGGGTCGAACTTCGGAGGGTTGGCATTTCTTACTTTCCTGAGCGTCTGATAATCAGGCGTGCAGCTGTAGCCCTGAAATCTTGCTAAGCAAATCATTCGGTAGGCTTTAAAGCTTTTGACACCGACAAAGGCCAGAACTCTTGATAAAACTGGTATTAACCGCCACTGAAACTTAACTCCATGATAACGCGAACGTTATCGGTGCTGGTCTGCGCAGGAAGAGAATACATTGACCCAGGACGAAAAAACGAAGATCAGCAACAAGACTGCTGACTTAAGTAAGTGTGCACGCTTCTGGTGAATATGCACTTGCTTAAAATGGTGGCCAAAAGATTAAGTGGGTCACCCGCATATAATATGACATAATCAGGCCAACGGCTTTAACGTGCTCTCTTACTCTTCTTTATTTTTTAACCGACATTAAGGTTTCGGGGTGATTTGCGGCAACTAAATTTTACCGAACAAAAAAAGCACTTTGCAATAAATTTAAGTTTTGTTGTCACACGAGCACCGATTGGTCGCGTCACCGAGCTTCGTGAATTGTGCGCCGTTGGCGAAAATTATGAAAGCAGTGATGTTCGCAGGAATGGGTTTTTACAACACATTGCCCAACTTAACCGTAAAATGCGGGTATAAACCACTATTACTCGGCGATGCTGCTCTACCACTGTACAAGCAGCAGCAATGGCATGCCATGCACAACACACACGCAACGGAGAGGCTTTTGCGCCAAGCTCTAGTCGACAATACAAAACGGAAGGTTCACCTTTTCCTTCTATTCAAAATGTCGTTTTTGATAAGCCACCACCTCACGTCTGTTCACAATGCTAGCTGTCATCGCCCGAAAGATGACGAGGCTACGAAATGTACAGTATGGGGGAGGTAATTAATATTCAGCGAAGTAATTCCAGCACTTTATTTTGGAAGGGGGGGGGGGCATAAAAAATGTTGCTGCTCGGAACGTACGGCGCACTGTCCAGTTGTTTAGTTATGCGAAAAATTATTCGCATAACATCGGGATGAAGCAACTTATAAGTGATGCGACAGCGCTGTAGAGCTACGCACAATTCATCAACTGGTAAAAGAAGACCGTTAATCTTCATTTCTAATTTAGGGATGTGTGAACACAGGGATGTGGGTATATTCGAAATTGCGAATACGAATAGAATAGCTCTCGCTATTCCATTCGTATTTTATTCGAGAGTTCAGTATTCGTGTAAGTTGTCTAATATTCCTTTCCGTTAACGTATAATATGATAACGTTCATTGATGTCTACAGAGACAAAGGCAGCCGCAAATGTATGCGAGGGAGCCGTGGCTGGCTGCTGCCAAGAAGCTAGTTGTTGAGTAAACGCTTAGAGTAGCTAACTTCTTCCGAATAACTTCCAGTGATTCTGTAAGGATTCTCGCCTTTAGACGACATACGAATTTTTCTTTCACTAGATTTAGGCAAAGCAATTTATTATTTAGGTAAACTCGCCACGTTTGCATTCTTTAAAGCTGTGCTCTAGTTCTTGATAGCTGTCGTCACTGTGCGCCAGATGCAATCGCCTTTCAGTTCCTCATTTACAATCTGCTCGGTTGACTTGAAGTTCAGTTGTAAAAGCCGTTAAATGCATCAAATATTGTAAATCAGTCTTCATCTTTTTTTTCTTTCTTCTTTTTTTTTGCCATGCGGACCTCACGCAACTTTCGTATTCCAATTTTTTTCGAATTGAGAAAATCTTCGGTATTTGGTGCGATATTCTACGGTCGTTTTCCTCGTATATTCGTGTCGTTTCGATTCAAGATGTCCGCTATATCAACATCCGTAAAGGGTAAGCAACTCAACATCGCAAACATTCGTTACTTCTAGTTCAAAAATTTCCGGGGTCCGTTCGAACAACCTCAAGCTGTGCGCTGTCTCTTCAGCTGTGCCGCATTGCTGGCGCCATCAAACGAGTGCTCAACGAAATACAAAGGGACTCACACTACCTCCGAGATTGGCGCCGTGTGGTACGCGTGGATGTTGCAAAGTGATGGGGAAGCTGCTGACGCCTCCAATTTCTGGAGCAGACACCAAGCTGTCCGTGAAGTCCTGCATTCGCAATCGTATAAATCGGCCAGCTGACCCATCCTTCAACTGCCCCCTCCCCCGCTCTCTCTACTAGCCATTCGACTGCTCTTCGACCGCTTTCCATTTTCCTTATTGTTTCTACGTTTAAATGAATTAATTTTCATTATGACCTATCTGGCGTCATTGTCTGTCTGCTTCTGTGGTTGTAACTAACCAAAAATCGAGCCCCTTAGTTCTCTCGACACAAGGAACACAGATCAATGTTGCCGATAAATTAAACCAAGCGAGTGGACTGTGCGGTATTGGCGATATGGCAGATTTGGGAAGCCGAAAATTGGAAGAAACAGTGATCGGCTGAGCCCCTTCAGTCACGCTGTCTTATGGGAATGAGAATGATTTTTGCTTGTCCTGGGGGAGTAGTGACGGCACAGAATAAAAAAAAAAGTGCTACCGCCGCACTGAATGCAAGTGTCATGCTTTACTAACGAAAAACAATGTTCGGTGTAGAGAGTAATTCCAAACGGTGACGTTTTAAGAGAGGCACTGCAAGATCTGACAAAAAGATGGGCATGTAGCTTTGTACAGCACTGCGAATAAGTAACAAACAGTTCACGTCACTTCTCGAAGCAGTGCATCATCTATGGCAACGCAATATTGAAAATCAATTACCTAATGTACTTATGAAGAGTGGCCGGAGGTGACTTTGGTATTCATAATACGAAAACGTTTTTTTTTCTTTAAATCCGCACAATGTTTCCGGAAAAGACATATATAGTCATTAAAGAGTTAACAGTCCGCTAAAATTCGTGACTCGAAGGGCTCATAGATTGCACAAGCCCAAGTGATACCCAGGCTGTATTCCAAGCGCTTATTAAAGATCGCCTCGCTCAAGACTTGGTCTTGCAATTAATGTTCCTCGAACGCATTCTAGACGCGATTTTGGCAAGGCGTGTACATGTCCTTGCACGATGGATTCGAGGCCGTGAGGTTAGGATATTCTTTTAGCTACTGCATTTAAACAATGAAAAAAAAATGCAAATAACACATTTTTAGCTTGAGGAGAACTACGACTAGAAATTATCCTTTTATTTTCATATGTGTAATTGACGATGCCAAAGGTTCAATTTACTGACTACATGCAATTGGCGCTAGTCTCCCCTATTTGTGTCTCTTTGTGCAGGAAAACAATACATATGTTTCGACGCTTCGTTTGCGTTTACTTCAAAATGCAATGTAACCGTCTTTTAACATATTGAACAAATTTCAGCCTCAGTCAAACACAAAGTGCCAAACTGAAGTTTTGGGATTTGGTTCTGGTTAGGGTTCAGGCTTCTGCATATTTTTCGGTTAGGCTGAGGTTCAGCCCCGGAACAAAAATATAATTTTTCGAACCGGTTTGAACCGGTTCACGGTTTCATAACGGTTTCAATTTTTAACGGTTGATGACAGCAGCGGCAGCTAGAACGGAAAAGGTAAGAAAATAAGGAAACAAACAAACAAACAAACAAACGAACGAACGAACGAACGAACAGAGGAGCGCTCAAGCAAGCAATTCGCAGTCTGCAAAAAGTTCCAAAGGCCACGTTTGTACTACTAGTCCGAGCTTTTCAAATTGATTTGCCAAGAGTTCCTGAGCGTACTTGAATAAAAGACAACCTCTCACAAAACTCCTTCCTATGTTTTCTTAACTGGCAAGGCGGCGACGCATTCTAAAAGTTACATTGAAAAATATCATTTAGAAAAGCATCCCGAGGACGAAGTTTGCTGGACACAACATGCAGGCGTGAGATATATGTAACGCCCTGGCTCCAATGTGAACACTCAAAGTAGGAAGCGCCTTTGGCGATGGCGTCCAGATTGGGTATAACATTTGCAGACGTTCTGTCCCGAAAGTCTAATGCAGTGAGTCAGCAAAAAGTGGGAGAGGGCGTAGCGGTGCCGCTCTCTCCGCTCAAAGGGACTTGGTTGTCCTGTAGTACGTGGCGGACTGGTGTGACACGGCAGAATTTTATGCGCCCACTTTTTGTGCAACATCAGCGAACAAACGGAACAAAGGATCATTAACAAATATCGTGTGAAACTGAACAAGAATGGTGCCGAAATTTGCCAGATGTTACAAAAGGCCCGTGGAAGTTTAAGGATGCTTTAATTGAAAGTACTGTGGCCCAGCGTTTTCGGGAAGGCCTTGAAGACTCCAAGGACGATGCAATATCAGGAACTCCCTTCACCCCTTCAACCCTTCACTTGGTTTGGAAAAGTCGTCTGTTCATCGGACTTGAACTGAAATTTCGAAAATTAAAAAGGGGTTTTCCGCCAACATGGTGCCGAGAGTGCCTACCCCTGAGCAATGATTGCGACAAAAAATTATGCAGATTTAATGTAGTGTGAGAACCGATGTTACGCGAAGCCCATTCATTCATTCATTCATTCATTCATTCATTCATTCATTCATTCATTCATTCATTCATTCATTCACAATATAGCAGTGGATGTCTACCTGGGCTAAAAGTTGCATAGACAGCTTGACAACCGACAGCCGTTACAAGGCAACTACAGCAACTGAGCAAGAAGCAAATGCAAAAAGAAGCCGATGTACTAATGCAAATTTGCTGCTAATAGAGTCAGCATCAGCAAAAAAAATGAAACAAAGCAAGAACTATATGAAACCGAAGCACGAAACAGATACAAATATAAGTGACATATATCAAACAACTATCACAGAATTTTCACAAACAGTGCTCGCAACTGAGGTTTCCGCGTGTGCTGTGTTTGTACTTATTTAGGATTGTAGGAAGCTTGTGCTGTAACATTTGTAGTTTGTAGTCTGTACGAAAATATGATAGGCACCACCTGTCCATGCTGCGCGTATTTATAACAGGTCTATATTAACGTAAGGCCGCCGTTTTTTCTTATATCTACCTAAAGATTTGGTTTGAATAATAAAAATACGATGTGACACAATATACATACGTGTTCTTTATGCTAACTGTGTTAAATTTTCGAAAAGCGCTCACATTAGATTCGTAATATTCAAGGCCGCAACATGTCGAATAACTTTCTTTTCGCATTATTAGAATATTTCGTAGGTTTGATTTAGCTGTTGTTAGCCAGACTGAGCTACAATAATTAATTCGAGAAACGAACAATGCATAATATATTTTAGTTTTACCGTTGAAAGGAAGGAACCCACGGCACCACGATGTTGCACCACTGACTGACACCAGACTTTCACACAGCTGTGAAGCATGTGGATCCATTGAAAGATTTGAAGAATATACAGCTTCGCTGTAGAATGCTACCCAGAGCAGTGTGTGTCTCTCAATTATTTCAATTTGATCATCGCCATATTTAATGACATGTTCTGTTCTCATTGCCTTGTTTTTGGCTTGAAAAGACATAGCTTTTGTTTTTAAGGAATTAATTTGAAGTTAATTAAACAGGGACCAGTTAACAAGTTTATTAAGTACTCTGTTACATTCAATTGCGAGTTCATTCGCGTCAGGATCTGAAAGAAGGGCGGTGCTATCATCGGCGTATATGACGAACTTTACAGTCAAATCGATTTTAACAAAGCCGTGTTTATGTAAACGTTAAACAGAAGCGGTCCCAATACGCTTCCCTGCGGTGCACCTGTTGTTATTGGTAACAAAGGTGGTTTGTGTGTCCCGAATAGGTAACACTGTATTAAAGCGAGATGTTTACCCGCATATTCCGTAAATTTACAACTTATGTGCCAATATTCTATTGTCGAGCGAATCAAATGCCTGGCTGAAATCAATAAATAAGGCTATACTTATTATTATATTTTGAATATATTATAGGACACGTTCTTTCATGTCTAATAATACGGATTCTGTCGATCACCCCTTACGAAAACAATATTGCAAATCTGAGAACAGTTGAATCATGATCAAAAATACTGTTACACCGATAATGTAAGATTTTTTTCGAAGATTTGAGCACAGATGGGTATGAAAGGGGCGTCCGTCGATAACTTTTAGGTACGTTTTTGTCTCCGCCATTATACACAACAGACACTATTGATCTTTCCATTGCGTTTTGGAATTCAACCAATTCTGTCGATAGGTTAAATTAACTGAAGTTTAACGTAGCGTTTCACCAAGACGCACCTGCATTCTTCAACCTTCGGCTTTATTTAGTTTTAGTTTTTATACACGCCTGCGTTCTCTCCCTCATTCGGCATAGCATCATGAGTAACATGTTTTAACTACTCTTGCGACCCAACATGCTGACGAGGCGGAGCAGGTTTAGTCAAATGCCGTCGTAACTTATCACGGCAGTCAAACGGCGACACTCGACGTTGAAGTACCTTCAGTATGCTACTGTTGCAGCTTCACTGCTCCATGGTGAATACATAGCGGCGTGTGTGTGCTTATTCTAAATAAACTGCCTTGTTGTCGCTCAAATTTTGCAACAGTTGTATTTCTCTTTGTGCTGGGTCCACATCGTTGAATATGGCCCTTGGTACCACTGCCAGATTCATCTGAATTTTTTGATGCTGGGCGTCGATATAATAATTCAGCAGAAGTTCGGCCCACAAATCGCACTGCACATGTCTTTTGGGCCTCAGCGTTCCTAAACACAGTTCTCGAGGATGTACATATTGAAAAACGAAGGAAAGTCCGCCTCCGCAGTGACGTCTCGAAAATGAGCAATGTAATTGACTGACACATCTGTACATCTGGCAAAATTGCCACTGTGGTGTATTCGCCACTGAATTGTGAGGTTGCCACTCACTATAGTTGGCAGCCAAACCAGTTCGCATCTCTGCAGCAGCTCGTTTATGCCACGACACAGTGCGCATACAATAGTTTTTAGTCTGGTTTGTTTGTTTGTTTGTTTGTTTTCCCCTAAAGATCCAGGCAAACAAAGCCAATCTCTTAATTATAGACGGAGGCAATAATAAAAGAATAAGAGAGAAAGAAAGAAACCCGGTTTTGTTGCGAGATTCGAGCGAGAACAAAGCAGCGGTAAGCGCTAACTCATCTGTTAGGATACCAGTGCTGGACATGGAATCCGTGCCGTTTACTCGAGCCGACTTTTCGATGCGCGACAACGGCGCAGACTACACCGACCGGCCGGAGAAGAGGGGCGACAGCGCGGCGATTCTCATCAGAGCCAAGAACAAGGGCTTCCCGATAAAACGGACCACCTACGTTCTCTCCAACCGAGTACGTTTCGTTGTTTCAAAGCGTAGCTTTCACTGGTTCTTCCACCCACTCTGCGGGGACGGCTGCCTGGCCATTTGAACTGGATTGATTCCGGAGACAGTCTAATAATATAACTCAAAGATGGCGACCTAGTGGGCTGATCCTGATATCAGTGCACGATATATATCCTCGCAAGGATTTTTATCTGCCTTGTAAGGAAGCCAATCATTGAGGCAGTGAAACGTGAGAGTACCCGCACGGCTCAGCTATGACTAGTAGAGCTAACCAATAAGGGTCTCCAGCAGCTTATCTCGGCTAGTCTACCGGTGAAGTGTAATGAAATTTGGACCTATTCCTGAGGGGGGGGGGGGGTCGGAGATGGTGTAATCTGGCCGCGGTCGCTTGGGTCGCGAGGGACGAGTGATGGGGCGTCCGCGTCTTGCCGGGCCTGTACGTAATCGATAAGCTGCAAGACGAGGTGCAGCTGAACAAACGAACAGATGAACAGATGGGCAGCTTTGGAACATTCAATTAACCGCTACACGAAAGCTACGTGCTGCACATAGATGCCAACGTGTGTGTTGAGTCATAATGTTCCTTTTCTGTCTCCTCGCGGCAGTTCGCGTTCATACTGTCTTTACGGTGTATAACAGTTAACGCGCGACCAAATTCTTTCGTAGGAGCCCGTTTTCTTGGAGTCGTTCAGTTTTGAAGTCAAGAACCACTACCGCTTCATCAACGTCGGCGTCTGGAGCAAGGGCCAGATCATCAGCCTGCAGGGTGTCAAGAAGCCCCGCATAGACACCATGCTCGGATACGTGAGTGCGCGGCTGAGCGGGCCGCTACTCTATCTGTCGTGTTGACCGAAAACAGGGTAAAACACTTCGTGAAGTTTACAGTAGTGTGCGCCTGCACTTAAGATATGACAATTAAAAGTAGAGAAATATTTTTTTTTTATTGTGGGGTTTCACGTGCTATAGCCATGATTTGATTGTGACACACGCCGTATAGTGAGTGACACCGGATTAATTTTGACCAGCTGGGGTTCTTTAGCGTGCTCCTACATCTAAGTATACGCGTGACGTGAAGCAAGTGTTCAAGGTGTAGCAGTTTTACAGTGCACTTTACTGTTCTTGCATTTCTCCCCCATCGAAATACGGCCGCCGTAGCCGGGATTTGATCCTGCGACCTCGTACTTAGCAGCGCAACACCATAGCCACTAAGCAACTACGGCGGGCGAAAAATTTCTAATAAACTTAGCATAGTGAATATGGGACGCGCGACAACTGAGATCTGCGAAGTATAATACTGATCTTCCCACTCATATTACTTTCAAAGTATGTATTTTTGCGGATGATTGTTTCATTTACCAGAAAAAAAAAACATAAATTCTTTACCTCCTGATCTTGATAAGATATTTAGCAAGTGTCAGGCATGGTACATTGAATTAAATACGTCCAAGTATATATACATAGGCGTCTGCCGTCAGGCACTGACAAATGCACACTGCTTAATTCGTTGCATGGTACAGTATTGATACAGTATCATATCATACATAAATATCTAAGAATACACATCACCTGTGACTTAACGTGGCAGTTACACGTACATACAGTCATCGCAAAAGCTAATCGCAGTCCTGGCTACATCCAAATAAATTTCGTACCTTGCTCCTGTGCAAATAAAGATTACTTCACCCAACCAATAGGCAGCCACATTTGAAGTACGCTTCGTCTGTATGGGAGCCTAGTAATATCAGACTTGTCAATCAGCTCGAAGCTGTACAAAATCATTCAGTTAGGTTTATTCATCGTCACTATAACCATTCAGCGAGCGTAACGCACACGAAATCCTCTCTTAGCCTCCCGTTGATTACTAATCGCCGCGGTATGTCACGCCTCACTCTGTGTCATAAAATATACTCCCACAACCAAACTCTTCGCTCTCTTCTTCTAGCTCCACCGTCACCCTTAGCGCGTCGCCTTGATCACATACCTGTAAGGTTTTTATTCCTCACTGCAAAACTGCAACCTGCTCAAGTGCATCTCATCCTAAGACTTCCAATGAGTGGAATCAGCTCGCACGTAGTTTTGTAAATATCACGGATCTGTACCATTATCAACATGCTATAACTAACCTCACTGCACTTAAATAACTGAAGAGGACCGTACATTTAGATTATTTCTGCTATTCTTATTGCGTTATTGCATCGTTATCGCCAATAATGTTGTGGTACACTTGTATTACGCCTTTTGTTTATTTTCTGTTGTCTTGCACTGCGATGTTAAACGGAAAATGTTTTGTACCATATTTATGTGCGTTTCTGTTGTGTTGCTGACGTGCCCGTCCCCCTAAGTAATGCCGAAAGGACCTGGCGGTAAAAATAAATTAAATGAAACGCTTTATCGGACCAAGTACCCGAAGCTCGTTGGGTAACGATCAAGGTACATTTAAATGAACCGCGGAGACACCGCAACGGTCGTGTTACGCGACAACGTCGAGGAATACATTTCTCATGTATCCTCGGCATAACGCCCACAGCGTCAACGCATCTATTTCACCCTTTACGATTTAGCGACGTTGCTGCCATGGTTGAGATGCGCACGGTGATTTTATTTAATCGGTAATCACTCCGGACGCATTTCTCATTTTATTACAGTAGTTTTACAAAAATGTATAGTGCGGGCTTTGGAAAAGCGTGCTAACTGACGGAACTCCTCACACAATCTTTCTACCATGTCCTGCGTTCTCAACTATTCCCTTGTTTTTTGTCTTTTACTGCAAACAGCTGTTACAATCTTGAAAAGAAGCAATTTGTGTTCGTTCATTCATCACGTTTGGTTCAGACATAGCGGGTTTGTGTGTCGGGGGATGGGGAGGAATTAACACGGTACTTTGTTGCACAGGGTTGAAATTTGGGCTTGTTGGTAAAGCGTTATACTCATAATTATATTCTGCCACCAAGAACTATAAGACCTGATTTCTTTTTCTTCTTATTACACGTGAAATAGTATCTTCTGCCTTTTCGTGCCGCCTTGTTTTATACTCAGAGTCGTACTATGTGGGGGCTTTAACAATGACTCATCACAGCCTTTCCACTAGCAGGAACTAGCTATGTGTAAAAAAAAAAAAATAGTGGGCTCGTTGGCTTGTTGTATCCTGGATACAACTAATTTGTGGGCCTTTAAAAAAAGATGACCATTGAACAGTGCCACTTTTATTCGTATTTGACTCTTCGTTGTGCGCGAATGCATACACACTACGTACTGTTTATCTCTTGAGTTTGAAGCATTCATACAGATCACAGAACTATTTAAAGGCGTTGTGTGAAACCTTGCAATAATGACCGCACACAGACCGCCATCCCCGTATCCCACGTGCTGGAGGAATGCCTCAAGACCACCGAAGGTTACCACGGTGAAGTCGTCAAGCTCTTGTGTCCCCACTTCACTCGAGTTCCCAAGTAAGCAACCACGAACGTTTGCGCATTTACGTTAGTTTTTAATGTGACTAGTTTTACTGGATAAACTAACTCAACTAACATCAGTGTATAGCCTTTATCCTGCAGAAATGCCCTTCGCTAGCCTCTCTCCCAATCGCTATTAAAACAAGGAAGATTGAAAGTACAAAATAATTTACTATATGTAATATACTATCCTGAAAGCATAGTATATTGGGTGTTGTAGCAAACGGGCTGAAAGATAGTTGAACGCTGTGCGCTACGCGATTTCTTGTTTCGTCCAATTATGAAACGATCTTACCCTTATCTCACCTCGAAATTACAATTCAGAAGTTAACATTGAGACTGCATCTTCTAGAATTTTCTTTTTATAAATATTTCCGGTACTGTAGGAACAACAATGATGTGTGCTACCATCGGAGATCCGTATTTCCCTAAGGTACGAGGTATGCATATACCGCATGACTTTTTGTTTTCGTACGGTTCCGCTTGTGTCCTTTTGTTAGCTTCCCCCTCTTTACACACTCCCCACTAGCTTAAGCACAGCCTTCGTCCATAAAAAACAAAGCCTTCGGCTATACATGGCGGCATTTCACTTGAGCACGTGTGGGCAGTCTCCGGTTGCATCCCAAGCGCTAAAGATCTCTCTCTATCCCCTCCCTCCAAAGCTGCGTAAAAGGTTTCATTATGAGATTTTACGTGTTAAAACCACTATCCGATTATGAGGCGCACCGTAGAAGAGGGGGGGGGGGGGGAGGACTCAGGAATGATTTTGACCAACTGAGGTTCTTTAATGTGCATCTAAATCTAAGTGCACGAGCGTTTTTTTTTTAATTCGCCCCCACCGAATTGCGTCCACTGCGGCCGGCATCGAACCCACGACCTTGAGCTGAGCAGCGTAACGTCCTAGCCAATTCATTAAAGCTTCCTATGAGCTTTGGAATGCGGCACGCCGCAGTCAGAACTCCTCGACGTTCATGTTCCTAGTGGCTTTCTTTCTTTTACAAAGGTTTCACGTATTTCAGTTCATGCCTTTCCTTTATCCACGGCAGCGGCTTACGTCAAGTATTATTTAGAATGATTTTGGGCACGCTCCCCAACATGAAAGGTGTCAAAGGTCACTAAAGAGAATAATAAATTTATGCGTATTAGTAAAATACTCTACCACAATATTAGGAAGCTGCTCTTACCATGAGAGGAGGGTCGGTAACTCACAAACACGAAAGAAAGGTGGCGACACCACCGCGAAGTTCCCGCAACAGGTCGCCGTGACGTCATGAACTTTCACAGCATCTCCTATACGAGCCTGTAGCTGATAACTTTTTTTTCTTAATCGGTAGAGGTGGACTACACTGTATTCTAAATTAAGTAAATACTGAATTTAACAAACTTCATGAACATTTACTGAGCCACAACGGCACTAATACGAAAGAGAAGTACTTCGAAATCCGTGACGTTACACTGGCGTACTACCAATATGCAAGAAAGAATGAACTTTGTCCTTTCTTTTGTCTTCGAATAATCAGCCCTTTAAGTGAAATTATATAAAATATAATAAAAGATCAATATTAATCAAAACCGGTTTAGTTTTTTTTTCTTTTTTGTGCCCTTTACTCCAAGGCTAGCCATCACATCAGCGACAGTACTTACTGGACAGCGGTTCGACGGAAACTCCGCAGACGTGACTTTCGGGCACTGTGCACGCTGCGCAGGGACTTCCACAAGTACGCCACCCTGTCGGGCTTCGACCCGCGTCACTGCTACGGCGACATAACGCTTCGCTTCCTGTTCAAGGGCGAGTACAAGGTCAAGGGCTCCCAGCTCAGCTTCGAGCGCGCCCGCGAGATTAGGGAGGAAGAGCCCGCGGGACCCGTCCTCGCCGGTGACGAAACGCGGTGAGATCCGGCTGCTGTGCGCGACCGCGTGGATTTCTTCGTCGCCATCGTCGTCACATTTTATTGCGAAGAACAGTTATGAGCAGGGTATCGAACCGAACTATGTGCGTAATTCGGTTCAGATTCCGATTCACGCTTTTCGGTTCGGTTCTGGTTCAGCTCCGGAGCAAAAATATCAACGGTTCGAACCGGTTCGCAGCATCCTGAACCGGTTCATTCCTGTTCGAAGAAGGGAAAAAAATGAACATTCGCGTACCTCCGGTTGAAAAACGTGCGATACTTTTAGAGAAACGTATTTCCCTTAGCAATTAGCTGTGTCATAACCGCTTTCTTTTGCGCGGGCACTAACTTGAAAAGGTTATCAAAAAATATTATGCGCGATACACAGTTGTATGTCGGGGTCGGAATTTACACACTCAGTGAGCTTTGTGGCAGTAGTTTACCGCGATACCAGTCTCCCAATTTTTTTCTTCTTCATTAGATTCTTCGAGTTCCCCGCGCTGGCTGTTCATATACTGCTGAAAATGGACATGTCATCTAGTGTCAACTGCCAGTGTATTGCGTGGTCATATTACTTTAATATGGCGCCTAGTTCCAGGAGAACATGTAGTTAGAGAATAAAACGGGCTCCTGAGCTAGTTGGTACATAGCTGAATACCGAGCTCGAAAACAAGACAGCACGAGTGAGGCGACTGGACTGATCGACTCAAAACTGCATTCTGCTAGCATATAAATATAGCTGCAAGTTCCGCACCTGTGACGGTGAGTAGGGGCGGGCGTTGTGCATGAATGTGAGATTTCAGGTGAACTGAGAGGTCAGAAACGTTGGCCACCAAAAGGGACGATGCATATTGACGCGTGTGTTCTATGCAGACGACGACGACGATGGGAGCACTAACGGACTCCGCCTAATGGGTCAGGGTGAGATTGGGTGATGACGAAGAAGACGTGTCTCTGCTCTGTTTGTTTTTGAACAAATTGTCCTGTTGTTCGTAAAGAACGTCTCCCTGTGTTCTGTCCGCGTTGTGCCGCGACACTGGTGGAGGTGCGGGGTACAAAAAAATGCGAATATAAAATAAATATATAAATATATAAATATAAATATAAAATGCGAGTGTCATCTAGGACTGCAGAATAACGAATTTTTGAAAAAGAAATATGAGTACTAAACGGGAGCAAATGATTTCTCATTTTGGCCTGAGGTTGCTTACGCGTTCAGAAAAGATTAGGTTTGAATACAAAATAAAGTCGTGGATTTTTATTTTCTGTTGACATTTGGGTTATTCAAAGGAACAGTGGTGTTGCAAATTCGGGTAGAAGTATTGGCATGGCTTTTTATGGAGGTATAGAGAGCATGACTTCTTTTTTTTTTTTCTCTGCTGAGGGTGACTTTTGCACGACTCCGCCAGCCGTAGATAACAGGAGCGCCCCGCGTGCTCCCGCTACTTGATCAGAGCGGTTGGTTGCGGAAATGACAAGCACCTGTCGTCGGCGTGTGCCTGTGTCCACACGCCGGGTGGTAAGGGGGAATATAAAAGTCTATGAATAATAATATTTCATAGTAGAGGACTTACTAGCGAGCCCATAGGACTTCCGACTGAAGGTGTGGTTTGCGCCTCGCTGGCTTTGTTAAGTGATGGCAAAGTTATTAAGGCGAAAGTCTTTCTAGGGTCATGGTGAAGTTTGTGTCAGCAGATCTGATCGCCGGAGTGCCCGCCGAAGCGTCATCATGCCATATGAAGACAGATTAAAGACAGATTAAAGAATGAAAAATGATTGACAGGGACAGTTAGTGAATGATAACGTTATAACAGAGATTGGCAGAGCTTAATATTGACTTGTAATGACTACTAATGATTCCGAAATAACCAATATGTCTAACGACGGTTTGTAATGACCACAATTGATTAGAAATGGCTAAAAATGTCTAGTGATGAGTCGTAATGACTAAAATGACTACTAATGACTTGTAATGACTACGAAATGATCAATATGTCTAACGACGGCTTGTAATGACCACAATTGATTCCAAATGACTAAAAATGCTTAGTAGTGAGCAATAATGATTAAAATAAAGAAGAGAAAGAGAAGAGGCAAATAGAAAGAGGCTAATGATAAGAGGAGGAAGCGGAGGCTTTCGCCGCTCACCTCTTAATAGAGATCTTCAGAGACCCTGTAATTTTTTGCAGTTATGAGATCTGAAGAACTGTAGTGCTGTGGTATGCAAAACACTGTCGGAGGCACCTTTCAAATCAAGGGATATGAGTCAAGCGTGTAGCTTTTAACATTTAATTCCACCGAGTGCATTACGGAGCGCGTGCAAGGCGAGGGGCGCAGTCTTCCCCGGCGTAAAACCAAATGGCAGATGTTGCGTGGCGTGCCGTTTTCCAAATTGGATTTGTGATGGGAGGCCGAATATGCCTTGTCACCTTAACGGTGTGCAAAGCCGCTTGGAGGTCCACAGTTTCGTAAGATCGGTAGACACATTATATTTTTATATATGCGCATTATTTTCTTAAACGTCTGCGCATTGGTCAGATGCGTTCATGTTCAATCGTGAAATCTGGCGTACACCAGGAATTGCTCCCACCTGGTCGCGTAACAACTGGCCGTAAATGAGTTGAATGCAAGCCTTTGAAGTTACTATAGAATCTATAACAAAAAACGCCAGAGCTTCTTAAGAATGAGTGGGAGTTTTTTTTTTAACCAATTGGGAGCAATTACAATTGTAGGGCGATTCAAGATTCTGTCCCTGTAAGAAAGAATGGAATGTTTTGATGACAATAATTTTTTGAATCGCTAACGAACCAGTACGAGGCCAGAGCAAGAGATGCATACGTGCCATCAATTCAGGGTGAGCAGCGTGCAACTGAGATCTGGGTTGGGATCGAGGGTTATCGATACGAGATCATTGGCGGATGCGAGTTGTGATGACTCTACACCACGCGTACATCCATCAGCCGGGTCCCAGAGTCGGTGTTTGGCGTTGGAGTCGCCGACAATGTTTACAAATGAGTGCGTGATGTGTGAGTGATGCAAACTTGAACCTTGTCGAGAAATAGTTCGAGTGGGGAATGAGGCGGTGCATAAACTGCGATGATCACAAATTTACAATCGGGAGTCGGGCACTTCGCTGCTACTGCCATTTCTGAGGTGCGAAATATAAGTATGTCGTATCCGTTAACGGGTGCTAATAGGTCTAGACGCCGACAGTGCGTACAGTTGAGTAAGCCACTGAGATTACAGTGGCGAGCAACATGACTTTCACAGAGGTGCGCCGCGATGAATTGACATCATACGTCGTCGATTCTCGTCAGCGCTGTGGCCCGCACGCTCGTAGAATTTCAACGAAAATGGCTCTGGGGCTGAACCTGTGATTGAACGAGTTCGGAACGGTTCCTCCAAAATGTTCCGGTTCGGTTTCGGTACCACGATAACAGAAAACATACCGGTTCGCTCCGGTTCAGCTGAAAATAACGGTTCAGTTCCGGTTCGGTTCGACACCCTGGGATCCACTGGGATCCACGCTGCACGAGGAGCATAACATGGACACGAATGCATTTTACCGCCCACTTTTGGGTGCATATATCCGAAAACCAGTGCTGGGCACACAATTCGTTTCAACGGAGTATTTGTTCCAACAGGCTACGGTCCTGCGAGTGCAACGTGTGCATTGCAATCATCATACTTCAAAAATTTAATGAATGCATTTTTGTGAATTATCTACGTTTCTGGTATGATATGCCGAGCCATAAATGTTCGCCCTTGTATGTAATCTAGCTGAAAAGCCAGCAGTTTATTATCTGCAGCAGGAACTTAAAGACAATTCTTAGTCTAAATTTAGAAAAAACAGGTATGTATGCTAC